>NW_027171805.1:105000-270000 GCF_036898095.1 Palaemon carinicauda | reverse complement strand
TTTGGTGTTATGGCTTATAAAACATTAATAAGCCTTTATAAAGGCAATGTTAAGTCTTAAAATATAATATGATTAATCATTTAAGGATATTCCAATCTAGAGACAGTTATATCTAGGTAAAAACATTAAAAAATTGAGTTTTCTTGTTAGCAGACGAATTTATTTTGGGAAACGAAACTAAATTGTTAAGATAAAATATGACTAATTGTCTAATTGCACTTTTTAAAATTAATTTTCATTTTTTAAGATATTGGTCGTCTATTCTAATTAATGATTTATCTATATATATTATTCATAATAGGCTTGTGATCTCAAAAAATTCATGGACACAGTGACGGTATGGCCACCTGTTGACTGTAAAAGTAACTAAAATATTGCAAAAAAAATTAATATCAGTTGCAACTTTGTATATCAAAGAGGCTATTTTGTGCAAGGCATACACTATTTAATCATTACAGTGTAAGACGAATATATTAAGAAATAATATTACTTTTCTTTGGATTAATAATGTACTCAATTGCTAAGAGGAAAACTATTTAAAAATTGAATTTAGAAAAATTATTAGTAACTTTTGTATCTGAGAGTATTCATTGAAATACCTATTGTCTTAAGTTTTAAATTTCTTCCCTATAAAATATATCTTATGCATAATAATAATACAAAATATATTTACTTCACGTAATAAATGTCCTTAGATACTAATAATGATCTATTTGATTGTAAAATTAGAAAATCTTAAAGGTGTTTTGCTAATCATATTTGGTAAAATAGATAGCAGAGGGAATTCTGAAACAGAGTCAGCAACTTGTGTTACCAGAAGAAATGAGCGAAATACCTTAAAGATTTCTAATTTTACAATCAAATAGGACTTTGATGGTATCTAAAAGAATTTATAACTTTTTATAAATATATTTTATGTTAGTTCTGTACATAAGATATATTTTATCTATAAGAATTTTAAAACTTTAACAATAGCTCTTTTAATGACTAACATGGGCAAGTATAAAGTTGCTAGAAGTGGCTAGTAAATTTTCTATTTTAGTTCTCTTCTCAGTATTTGCCTTCAAAATTGGATATATCATAACTCCAAATAAAACTAATTATATTTTCTAATATACTCGTCATATATTGCAATGATAGGATAGTGTATGTCTTGCACAAAATACCTTCTTTGCATATACAAAGTTGCCATATAGTATCAAAAATGTGTCTTCATAAATAGTTACTTTTACTGCCAATAGGTACCCATACCATCGCCGTGTCCATGAATTTCTTGAGATTACGAACCTATAATGAATAATAAATATCAATAAATCATTTAATAGAATACAGGAACAGTAGTATCAAAATTAAAGCTGAAATTTACATGATGGAATGGGCCAATTTATAAGATATTGTTTTCTTAATTTAGTTTTGTTTCCCTAAATAAATTCGTCTGCTAATAATAAATCTCTATTTTTAAGGTTTTATTCTATATATAGCTATCTCTAAGATGGAATATCCTTTAATGATTAACTGTATTCAATTCTAAGACTTAACATTGCCTTTAAAATGGTATTTTAATGTTTTATAAGCCATAACACCAAATTCTTTTTTGCCACGTTACCAAACTAGATGACTAAAAACCCTTCAAGATTTCTAATTTTACAGTTAAATAAAACATTAATTAGATCCAATGCATTTTATTTCTTAAATATAATTGTATTTTGTAGCATTATTTTATAAAATATATATTTTATATGGAAGAATTTTAAAGCTCAGACAATAGTTTTTTAATGTTTTTTTTTTTTTTTTTAATGAAGGATTCTTGCCAAGGAATAATTTGGTAGCAGTCTCTTCTAATATATTTTTTAATATCAATTTATATATATGTATATATATATATATTAAGAATTGAATATATAAAAATAATCTTACTTTTTTAATATATTCGTTCCGTATTATTATTATTATTATTATTATTATTATTATTATTATTATTATTATTATTAGCTAAGCTACAACCCTAGTTGGAAAAGCAGGATGCTATAAGGCATATATGGGCTCCAACAGGGAAAAATAGCCCAGTGAGGAAAGGAAATAATGAAATAAATAGAATAGTGTGCTTAAGTGTACCTTCAAACAAGGGAACTCTGTCTTGGGTTAGAGTTCTCTTGCTTGAGGGTACACTCGGGCACACTATTCTATCTTATTTCTTTTCCTCTTAATTTTTTTAAGTTTTTATAGTTTATACATGTTGTTACTGTTCCAGAAGTGTTTTATTTCAATTGTTCATTACTTCTCTTTTAGTTTATTTATTTCCTTTCCTCACTGGGCTATTTTTTCCCGATGGAGCCCCTGGGCTTATAGCATCCTGCTTTTCCAACTAGGGTTGTAGCTTAGCCAATAATAATAATAATAATAATAATAATCTGGTTAGTCAAAGTCCCAGTAGTACTCTAGTGGTAGTATCTCGACGGGTGGCAGGTACCTTGGCCAACCTACTACCTGCTGTGAAATAATGTGAATTTAAATTTAATCTAGACAGCATTTTGCATTACTGAAAATTCTTTGATAATTAATTATATTAATTTTTAAGACCATGCAATTTATTTAAAACTGAAATCTAGTGTTTTATAAGCCATAATGAAAGAATAATATTGAAGCTGTAACGACAAATTTAATATTAATTGGATGAAATATGATATATTAAAGATATTCATAATATATCATTGTGATTTACGAAAGTATATGATAGATAAATGGTTTAAAACAAGGTCTATAGACCTTGGTTTAAAATAGAGGTCCCTTCGTGGCTCGCAAGTCTGTTGGAACGTTGACAAAAATGTAAACAAAGTCACGTGACCTAACATGTGTGTTGGGATAGTGCGCGGCAAGTTTCGTTCAAGAAAATCGTGTTTCTCCTGCTACAATTAGCTCATTGTAAGCATTTTCACGCAATTAATTATGTTTTCAAACACCCAAAGGATAAACTAACATTCCAGTGTATTATTTAAGACGTACTATTCGGTATTTGCTGGCAAAGACAAGACTAATCGAGAATCGGTCTCTTGGTAAGTTGGTACGTGATTGTCTACAATTGTCATATTTAACAAGTTGGCTGTTGTGTTTCTACCGATGGCTGGTATAAGCTAAGGCCATCTCAGAAGATTGCCATTGTAAATGCATTTACTAGGCTGTGTATAGATAATTTGTGTAACTCGACTGGCCAACATGGCCTCTTGTCATCTCTCTGGCCACCCTGCCGTAGATTTAAACTGCTCATGCTATGGGCTCGATTATATTTATGAAGTAGGAGAAACCATTTTAAAGTAGATTTATTCAAACTACGCTATTTTCATATCTAAAATAACCTGAGTGACTTATTTTTCATAATTGTAGTAGCAGTATACTGTAGACTTGGTATTGGCCTTACTTAAGGTTTCCAAATTGTGATAAATGGGTTATGCACAGTAAAGGTTTAAAAGTTTAAAGGCTGCTCATGAATGGCAGAGGCAAGGGACAGTGACATTGTCCTAGCAAGCAGGACAATGCCCTAGACTAAAGACTGACCATATATACATACGAACTGCGCCCAAGGTAGGACGAAGGAGGGCCAGGCAATAGTTGCTGATGACATTGCAATTAAACCTATAGGCTCCCACAAACCCCCCATCCTTAGCTCACAAGTATGGTGAGGTTGCAGCGACCAAAGGAGCTAACGAGTTTGAGCGGGATGCAAACCCCAGTCTGGCACTCACCTGTCAGCGACGTTACTCCATCGGGCACCACAACCCTAAGCCTGTGCTAATTACCTAAATAGTTTATTGATGAATTTTACCTTTAGTGTGGTCATATGGTACCTGAATAGGTTAATTTGACTAATACCAAAGTTGGGTAGTTTGAAGCGCTACGGCCAAGCGTCCTAATTTGTTTATTATCGCTCCGACTGTTATCTTGTATAGAATAAAAACGTTTGGAAATGGTCTACGAATCTTAAATATGTTGTGTAAGGGGGGTCCTGGGGCGCAGCCCCCCTGTGTAAGGACACGGCTTTTAGCATAGGTTAGGTGGGTTTTTTAAGTTAACTTCTCCCGTCGTACTCGTAGGTAAGGAAACTGTTGTGTGAGGGGGGGTCCGGGGGGGGGGGGGGCGCAGGCCCCCTGGGTAAGGATACGGCTTTTAGCCTAGGTTAGGTGGGTTTTTTAAGTTAGCTTCTCCCGCCAAAATCGTTTTTAGAACGACGGCCACAGTTCAGAATATTCCCGTTTTCTACGGGATCTGGCCGTCACCCTACAAAGGCTCCCCAAAGCTTAACTTGGTATAGTTGGGCAAAGCCTACCCAGGAAATAAGTTGGGATTACCCTCTACTTGTTAGGTGGTTGAGGTTATAATAGGTTTTGCTTCCCTGTACTTTACTTGTTATTGTAGATTCCACACTATTTCTTTATCATGAAACCAGCCAGAGTTTAAGCTGTAAATTTACCCCCATTCCTTATCTGCTCCTACTTTCAAGTCTTCTGCCGTATCACTGCTCCTATTTCCTTCATTCTTGCTTTCCATTCTCTTCGGGCTCAGGGACGAGGCATAGCCTCTACAATAGCTCGTACTATAATCTAACTATTTTGAGTTTACTTTCTTTCATACTGCTTTGTCTTTTTCTCTACATCAGGTATAATATTCATTTTGTATTTTCTAAATTTATTTCACTTAATAAAAATGAACCTATTATTTTTTTTAGGTCTTTCTCTTAGGGTTGCGGAAGCTCGGTTATTTCATTCCTTTTATATATTCCTGGCAAAAAACAAATAATGGTTTAAATGACCTTCAATTCTCATTGCTAGATTATAGAGGTCAAATTTTGTGAATACGACGGTAATGGGTAATCCCCTATCCCCAGTACTCAGTAACCTTTACATGGAATTTTTCGAAGTTAAACTGTTACCAGCGATTTTGCCTAAAGGGGGTTTTTTGGTTTCGTTGTGTTGACGATATTTTTTGTGTTTGGCCTACATATGAGAATCTAAATATTTTTTTGGAAAAGTTAAATAGTTTAGTTTACTCCATAAAATTCACTATTGAAGAAGAGAATAATTGTAAATTGCCATTTTTAGATGTTTTAGTGCATAGAAATAATAGAAGATTTGTTTTTGATATTTACAGGAAAGCAAGTACTAAAATGATGGCATCCTTATTAATATTCGGGCGCTCCCCAAGTGAAATTAATTCACCAAACTTTCAAGTAGGCTCCACAAGGCACTAGAAAAGTGGGAAGACCCAGGCCTACATGGCTGAGGACTATGAAGCATGAAGTGGGATGGGAGATGATGAATGGGTAAGTATTGATTTAAAAGGTCAAAATAGAGACGACTGGCGAAATCTAACTGAGGCCCTTTGCATTAATAGACGAGGAGGAGATGATGATGACTATATTCTGGGGATATTTGACAAATTTGACACATATGTTACACAAGTTCTGTGTTAGCAGTCCTATGAGTGGCCATCAATGCTTTTAATGTATAATCTTATTATTGGTGAATAACCTTCCAGTGTTAGTCATTGGAAAACTTATGTACAAAGACTGGCTTACTGCACTGACTTTTTTTTTCTTATCATTGCTTTCTTTTTTTCCAATTTAATAGATTTTACTTGTTTCCAGAAGTATTTCATGACATGCTTATCCATGAATGATCTTATTTTCAGATCATGAAAGTTTGCTGCAGTAAGTCGAGCTACTGAACAGCAAGTACACTAATAGAGAACGCACCAAGAAACCGCATGAATTAAATGCAAAAAACCAAGTTCTCCAGGATTACTGTACAATTATCAATTCCAAGGTAAGAGACGAGGATTATTTTTTATATAATTATAAAAAATGCCCCTTTTAAAAAGTAACGAAGGAGGAAGCTATAGTCCATTTCTTTTAGCGATGCATATTTGCACTGACTCGCGGCGGTGCCCTTTTAGCTCTGAAAAGTTTCCTGATCGGTGATTGGTTGGACAAGATAATTCTAACCAATCAGCGATCAAGAAACTTTTCCGAGCTAAAAGGGCACCGCTGCGAGTCGGTGCAAATCTGCCTCGATAAAGGAAATGGACTATAGTCCTTAGGTTAGAGGTCTGATCATGGAAAATTATCCACATCGTCAATGCACAGTAAATCATATTTGAACTAATTATTAGAGAAAAAAAATTCTCTCTCTCTCTCTCTCTCTCTCTTTCTCTCTCTCTCTCTCTCTCTCTCTCTCTCTCTCTCTCTCTCTCTCTCTCTCTCTCTCTCTCTCTCTCTCTCTCTCTCTCTCCTCCTCCTCCTCCTCCTCCTCCTCCTCCTCCTCCTCCTCCTCCTCCTCCTCCTCCTCCTCCTCCTCCTCCTCCATCAATCAATCATAAACCGTAAATGAGGTACAAAAAACTTAAGTCAAATTTAAATTCAACATTGTTTAGTTTCTTCCAATTTCTTTTAATCTGTCCAAAAGAATCCTAGGGTAGTTTGTAGCGCTACGGCCAAGCGTCCTAATTTGTTTATTATCGCTCCGACTGTTATCTTGTATAGAATAAAAACGTTTGGAAATGGTCTACGGATCTTATATATGTTGTGTAAGGGGGGGTCTGGGGGGCGCAGCCCCCCTGGGTAAGGACACGGCTTTTAGCATAGGTTAGGTGGGTTTTTTAAGTTAGCTTCTCCCGTCGTACTCGTAGGTAAGGAAACTGTTGTGTAAGGGGGGGTCCGCCCCCCTGGGTAAGGATATGGCTTTTAGCATAGGTTAGGTGGGTTTTTTAAGTTAGCTTCTCCCGCCAAAATCGTTTTTAGAACGACGGCCACAGTTCAGAATATTCCAGTTTTCTACGGGATCTGGCCGTCACCCTACAAAGGCTCCGAATCCTATTTTTTTCTGTTGTTTTTTCCATTAAGTTCCAGAAATTGCCAACCTTGATAATGGGCACATTTCCAGGGCACTTGCAGTGCATCTTAATACGAACGGCTCTGATATCCAGCCTGGAAATTAACAGGTTATACCAGATATTCTATCTTCCAGCAGTTATGCTTTACTGAACATATATATTTCGAACATGGGAATTAAACCATTGTTCTCTAGTTTTGGGTAGTGCCATAGCCTCTGTGCCATGGTCTTCCACTGTCTTGGGATAGAGTTCTCTTGCTTGAGTGTATGCTTGGGCATGCTATTTTATCATATTTCTCTTTCTCTTGTTTTTTTTTTTGACATTTTTATGATATATATATGAAAGATCTTTTTTTTTGACATTTTTATAGTTTATATATGAAAGATCTATTTTAATGTTACTGTTCATTAAGTATTTTATTTTGATTGTACATTACTTCTCTTGTAGTTTATTTATTTCCTTGTTTTCTCACCTCACTGGGCTAGTTTCCTTGTTGGAGGCCCATGGGCTTCTAGCCCCATGCTTTTCCAACTAGGGTTGTAGCTTAGCTAGTAATAATAATAATAATAATAATAATAGGGGTCTTTTCTTAGATCTTGGGCAAGGGATGAAGGTATATCCGCAACCTCTCGGGATATATTTTTGTAATTGGGAAATTAAAGAGCTAAAACTTTATCATGGCTTTTTGAAAGGCAAATTATTTTTATGAATTGTGTTGTAATTTTAGATTATATAGAGACCAGAGTCAGTTCATTTATTGATCCCTGGAAAGAGCTTTTTATTGATTTCCTGTGAGAATTCAAGGAGTACCATAAGAAGAACTAGAAAACAGTCCACAATGCTTCCCTTGTCCACCTGATGAAGCTGAAATAGATGGTATACTGGGGTGGATTCTTGCTCGTAGAAATTTTCATGTTTAGGTTCTACTTTGAAACTCTTATTTGTGACAAGTTCATGTGTATAATTAAGGCATTCCAATGAATGTATGAGGCAAAGTGTAGGATTTCTCTTTTATTAATATTAATATTATTATTACTAGCTAAGCTAGAACCCCAGCTGGAAAAGCAGGATGTTATAAGCCCAAGGGTTCCAATAGGGAGAATAACCCAGTGAAGAAAGGAAATAAGGAAATTGATAGAATGGTGTGTCCGAGTGTTCCCAAAAGCAAGAGAACTCTAATCAAAGACAGTGAAAGACCATGGTACAGAGGTTATGGCACTACCCAAGACTAGAGAAGAATGGTTTGATTTTGAAGTGGTCTAGAAGAGCTCCTTTCTCTTCTACCCTTAGTAAGTGGAAAGTAGCTACTGAACAATTACAATACAGAAATTAACCCTTTGAGCAAAGAGGAAGAATTGTTTGTTTAGCTTAGTGTTGTCATGTGTATGAGTACCGAGGAGACCGTGGAAAGAATATGCCAGGCTATTCGGTGTATGTGTCGGCAAAGGAAAACTGAGCCATAACCAGAGAGAGATCTAATGTAGTACTGTCTGGCCTGTCAAAAGACCCAATAACTCTAGCGGTAGTATCTCAACAAGTGGCTGGTGCCTTGGCCAACCTAGTACCTATAATATTAAGTGAAAATTTGTATTTTTCACAAGTGTGTGTTGCTGAAATGCAAAAGAAATGTCACGTACTGTATTTGGGACGAGGGGCAATTGCCAAAATCTTGAAAGTACATGTATGAGATAGACCTTTTGACTAACCCTTCATAGATTTCCCCATTTTGATACTTTGTACCTGTAATAATGCAGTTGATGCATTTGAAATTTGCCTCTTAAGTTTTGCCTTTAATTGTATTTCCTGTGACATTTCCTAACATTGCTTTTATTAGCTATTAACAACAACAACAATAATTGCAGCTGTTTTTAGTCCACTGCATGACAAAGGCTTCGCACATATCAATGAGTTTTGCCAGTTGTCTTCACCACGCTGGCCACTGTGGTGTAGGTGAGGGTGTGAGATTTTTGTGTGATTGCTCACACCAAACCAACCAAGTAGGGGTGTCCCAGACTAATACAGCTTTGCAGATCATAGTGATATACAAACCTTTTCACCATGTGAACGTATGCCCACTCAGAAAGGGGTTAACTATTTAAGTACTGCTTATATAAATATCACATTTACGAAAACTATTCCAGCCATTTGTATAGCTGATGTAATCAGTGGAGGTTGAAACACATTTTCTTCCTGTCTTCTGGGAGAGACGTCATATCCGCTAAGCATCGCAAGACGAAACTGTTGTAAACAGAGAACCTACTCTATCCTATTGTGCTGACTTGTATTATTAAGGAAAGGGGGTTACCTTGATGAGCAGGTTTTTAATGTGGATGAGACCTGGTTATTTTGGCTGCATATGCCAAGCTTTAACTATATAAGGAGAAATTGACTTGATTCTTACAGCTGAAACCCTTGCTGTTGTATCAGGCAGAGGATCCAGGGGTATATAATGGAAGAGACAACTGCCTGTCGTGTAGAGGTTTAACAAGAAGGCTCGAGTGACATGCCATTTTACCAGGAGTCTGACAGTTGTTTCCAAGGGTTTGTTTAAAGTTTTAGTACTGGACAATGCTCCTGGTAACCTGCTCACTTGAGTCCATAGGCTAGCCAGACAGGAGGGGATCCCTCTCTCTGGTTACAGCTCATTTTTCTTTTCCCTGTACATACATACATACATATACCAAGGCACTTCCCCCAATTTTGGGGGGTAGCCGACATCAACAAATGAAACAAAAACAAAAAGGGGACCTCTACTCTCTACGTTCCTCCCAGCCTAACAAGGAACTCAACTGAGTTCAGCTGGTACTGCTAGGGTGCCACAGCCCACCCTCCCCCATTATCCACCACAGATGAAGCTTCATAATGCTGAATCCCCTACTGCTGCTACCTCCACGGTCATCTAAGGCATCGGAGGCAGCAGCAGGGCCTACCGGAACTGCGTCACAATCGCTCGCCATTCATTCCTATTTCTAGCACGCTCTCTTGCCTCTCTCACATCTATCCTCCTATCACCCAGAGCTTCCTTCACTCCATCCATCCACCCAAACCTTGGCCTTCCTCTTGTACTTCTCCCATCAACTCTTGCATTCATCACCTGTACATAATACACCAGGTAGTCTGGCCTATTCTTTCCACATTCTTCTCTGCCCTCATGCACCTGACAATACTGAGATTACCAAACAATTCTTCTCTCCAGGGGGTTAACTCCTGCACTGTTAATTGTTCAGTGGCCACTTTCCCTTGGTAAGGGTAGAAAAGACTCGTTAGCTATCTTTAGTATCTCTTCTAGGAGAAGGACACTCCAAAATCAAACTGTTGTTCTTTAGTCTTGGGTACTGCCATAGCCTCTGTACCAGTCTTCCGCTGTTTCGAAATAGAGTTCTCTTGCTTCAGGGTAGACTCGGTAATGCTATTCAATTTTTTTTCTCTTCCCCTTAATTTTTTTAACTTTTTATAGTTTGTATATGCAAGATCTATTTAATGTTGTTACTGTTCTTTGAATATTTTATTTTAGTTGTTCATTAATTCTCTTGTACTGTAGTTGACTTATTTCCATGTTTCCTCTCCTCACTGGGCTATTTTTTGCTATTAGCTCCCCATGGCTTATAGTATCCTGCTTTTCCAAGTAGGGTTGTAGCTTAACTAGTACATACATACATATACCAAGGCACTTCCCCTAATTTTGGGGGGTAGCCGACGTCAACAAATGAAACAAAAACAAAAAGGGACCTCTACTCTCTATGTTCCTCCAGCCTAACAAGGGACTCAACCGAGTTCAGCTGGTACTGCTAGGGTGCCACAGCCCACCCTCCCCCATTATCCACCACAGATGAAGCTTCATAATGCTGAATCCCCTACTGCTGCTACCTCCACGGTCATCTAAGGCATCGGAGGCAGCAGCAGGGCCTACCGGAACTGCGTCACAATCGCTCGCCATTCATTCCTATTTCTAGCACGCTCTCTTGCCTCTCTCACATCTATCCTCCTATCACCCAGAGCTTCCTTCACTCCATCCATCCACCCAAACCTTGGCCTTCCTCTTGTACTTCTCCCATCAACTCTTGCATTCATCACCTGTACATAATACACCAGGTAGTCTGGCCTATTCTTTCCACATTCTTCTCTGCCCTCATGCACCTGACAATACTGAGATTACCAAACAATTCTTCTCTCCAGGGGGTTAACTCCTGCACTGTTAATTGTTCAGTGGCCACTTTCCCTTGGTAAGGGTAGAAAAGACTCGTTAGCTATCTTTAGTATCTCTTCTAGGAGAAGGACACTCCAAAATCAAACTGTTGTTCTTTAGTCTTGGGTACTGCCATAGCCTCTGTACCAGTCTTCCGCTGTTTCGAAATAGAGTTCTCTTGCTTCAGGGTAGACTCGGTAATGCTATTCAATTTTTTTTCTCTTCCCCTTAATTTTTTTAACTTTTTATAGTTTGTATATGCAAGATCTATTTAATGTTGTTACTGTTCTTTGAATATTTTATTTTAGTTGTTCATTAATTCTCTTGTACTGTAGTTGACTTATTTCCATGTTTCCTCTCCTCACTGGGCTATTTTTTGCTATTAGCTCCCCATGGCTTATAGTATCCTGCTTTTCCAAGTAGGGTTGTAGCTTAACTAGTACATACATACATATACCAAGGCACTTCCCCTAATTTTGGGGGGTAGCCGACGTCAACAAATGAAACAAAAACAAAAAGGGACCTCTACTCTCTATGTTCCTCCAGCCTAACAAGGGACTCAACCGAGTTCAGCTGGTACTGCTAGGGTGCCACAGCCCACCCTCCCACATTATCCACCACAGATGAAGCTTCATAATGCTGAATCCCCTACTGCTGCTACCTCCGCGGTCATCTAAGGCATCGGAGGCAGCAGCAGGGCCTACCGGAACTGCGTCACAATCGCTCGCCATTCATTCCTATTTCTAGCACGCTCTCTTGCCTCGCTCACATCTATCCTCCTATCACCCAGAGCTTCCTTCACTCCATCCATCCACCCAAACCTTGGCCTTCCTCTTGTACTTCTCCCATCAACTCTTGCATTCAGCACCTGTACATACTACACCAGATAGTCTGGCCTATTCTTTCCACATTCTTCTCTGCCCTCATGCACCTGACAATACTGAGATAACCAAACAATTCTTCTCTCCAGGGGGTTAACTCCTGCACTGTTAATTGTTCAGTGGCCACTTTCCCTTGGTAAGGGTAGGAGAGACTCATTAGCTATCTTAGGTATCTCTTCTAGGAGAAGGACACTCCAAAATCAAACCATTGTTCTTTAGTCTTGGGTACTGCCATAGCCTTTGTACCAGTCTTCCGCTGTTTCGGAATAGAGTTCTCTTGCTTCAGGGTAGACTCGGTAACGCTATTCAATCTTTTTTACTCTTCCCCTTAATTTTTTTAACTTTTTATAGTTTATATATGCAAGATCTATTTAATGTTGTTACTGTTCTTAGAATATTTTATTTTAGTTGTTCATTATTTCCTTGTTTCCTCTCCTCACTGGGCTGTTTTTTGCTATTAGCTCCCAAGGGCTTATAGTGTCCTGCTTTTCCAAGTAGGGTTGTAGCTTAACTAGTAATAATGATAATTATAATAATAATTATTTGGAACATATGGACCAAGGTGTCATTGCTTTTTTTTTAATTCAAGCCCTACTGTTTTCAAAGGACATTTACTAAGGGCTAAGAAGAAACTGACAGCAACAAGGAATGATTAAACTTGAGAAGTCGTCTCACAAATTATTGTTGCCTGTGTGGACGCAACTTTATTCTTTGTTCCTGAAATATCATTGGTCCAAACCTAAGAGAGTAAAATATTTTACTTTAAGTCTTGGTAAACAACCCAATAATAAGATAAAAGTTCTTTAAGGCAATGGTCTTATCATCGGAGAAGTTCGAAGTAAAAAAGGGATTTTGACGAAGGAAAAATCTATTTCTGGGCGAGAGACCTGTGCCGCTCCGTGAAATGCTCCTTTAGCATCATTGCTAAGGTATATAACTGCGATGAATTACCAGAGAAAAAAGTTGCATAGGAATGCCAGGGTTGAACCCAGCTCGCTCACCTATATAAGGTGTCGGTATAATACTGGGGGCGTGATAACTCACAACCAGAGGTCTCGCGCCATTTAGATATCTCCTCCTCGATATCCCCGTTACAGCGAGGTGCCGTTCAACACCCACCACTGAATGCTACTACCACCATCTCAACCCACGCCAACTACGTCACTCCTTTTCATAGCATCATCGCTTCCGCTTGTGATTTTTTGGCTGTGTTTTTCGGTGTTTTTTCACCGCTCTAGTGCAAGATGTCGGATGCCCAAGATTGGGAGTATCCTGCATAACTTTTACTTGTATAATTCAGTAAAGTCATATCTTTCTCTTTAACTGCAAAACAGAAAGGTTTATGTTTTAGTTGTTAACTCTTTAACCCCCAGGCTATTTGGAAATTTCCAACCCTTAACCCCCAAGGGTTATTTTTTTCCCAGCATATTTTGCAGTATATTTATTTTAAATTGCTCTAACAGCCTTAATTTTTGTCATAGAGATGTCAGAATGGTCTAATTCTCTTGGAAAATGCCTGAATTATTTCAAAAAATTATCAAAAATATGAAAAAAAGATTTTTATAGCATTTTTTTGCAAGGACGTACCGGTACGACCATGGGTGTAAAGGGATGGCTTTTGTGAAACGTACCAGTACGTCCTTTGGGGGTAAAAGGGTTAAGTTATTTTCTTTTTACTGGCTTCCCTTTGGCCAAGTTGCCCATTCCACAGGCCTCTGCTATTATAATTGAGTAATAATTGACTCTATGGTTTATAAATTTAGCTATTGGATGTTTACAAAATACACATTGTGTAACCTCCTGTGTAATGTTATCGAAACACTAAACCTATTTTGGAGTTTGCTGTTGAATATACTATATTGAATTAGTGACTTTTTTTTATGTGGGGAGACTTAGAGACTTGTCTGTATGACTTTGATATAAATTTTATCAGTTAGTTTACTGTTTATAAAGTTCTGTAACTAATTTGGTATTGTTTACAGGTGCTCTGCAAATCAGCGGTCAAAGAGGGAACCGACAGTAAATGCCAGGAATCGGATCTTTGCAACCACAGGTTAAAGGTAAGTGCCACATGTAGCAGTAGGTATGCTTTAGACGCAAAATATCTCGCTGAAGCATTTTTGTTTTTACTAATTTTTAATAGCATATCTGAATCTGATCAAAGAATCATACATACATACATATACCAAGGCACTTCCCCCAATTTTGGGAGGTAGCCGACATCAACAAATGAAACAAAAACAAAAAGGGCACCTCTACTCGCTACGTTCCTCCCAGCCTAACAAGGAACTCAACTGAGTTTAGCTGGTACTGCTAGGGTGCCACAGCCTACCCTCCCCCATTATCCACCACAGATGAAGCTTCATAATGCTGAATCCCCTACTGCTGCTACCTCCACGGTCATCTAAGGCATCGGAGGCAGCAGCAGGGCCTACTGGAACTGCGTCACAATCGCTCGCCATTCATTCCTATTTCTAGCACGCTCTCTTGCCTCTCTCACATCTATCCTCCTATCACCCTGAGCTTTCTTCACTCCATCCATCCACCCAAACCTTGGCCTTCCTCTTGTACTTCTCCCATCAACTCTTGCATTCATCACCTGTACATAATACACCAGATAGTCTGGCCTATTCTTTCCACATTCTTCTCTGCCCTCATGCACCTGACAACACTGAGATTACCAAACAATTCTTCTCTCCAGGGGGTTAACTCCTGCACTGTTAATTGTTCAGTGGCCACTTTCCTCTTGGTAAGGGTAGAAGAGACTCATTAACTATCTTTAGCTTCTCTTCTAGGAGAAGGACACTCCAAAATCAAACCATTGTTCTTTAGTCTTGGGTACTGCCATAGCCTCTGTACCAGTCTTCCGGTGTTTCGGAATAGAGTTCTGTTGCTTCAGGGTAGACTCGGTAACGCTATTCAATCTTTTGTTCTCTTCCCCTTAATTTTTTTTAACTTTTTATAGTTTGTATATGCAAGATCTATTTAATGTTGTTACTGTTCTTAGAATATTTTATTTTAGTTGTTCATTATTTCTCTTGTTTCCTCTCCTCACTGGGCTGTTTTTTGCTATTAGCTCCCAAGGGCTTATAGTATCCTGCTTTTCCAAGTAGGGTTGTAGCCTAACTAGTACATACATACATATACCAAGGCACTTCCCCTAATTTTAGGGGGTAGCCGACATCAACAAATGAAACAAAAACAAAAAGGGCACCTCTACTCGCTACGTTCCTCCCAGCCTAACAAGGAACTCAACTGAGTTCAGCTGGTACTGCTAGGGTGCCACAGCCTACCCTCCCCCATTATCCACCACAGATGAAGCTTCATAATGCTGAATCCCCTACTGCTGCTACCTCCACGGTCATCTAAGGCATCGGAGGCAGCAGCAGGGCCTACCGGAACTGCATCACAATCGCTCGCCATTCATTCCTGTTTCTAGCACGCTCTCTTGCCTCTCTCACATCTATCCTCCTATCACCCTGAGCTTTCTTCACTCCATCCATCCACCCAAACCTTGGCCTTCCTCTTGTACTTCTCCCATCAACTCTTGCATTCATCACCTGTACATAATACACCAGATAGTCTGGCCTATTCTTTCCACATTCTTCTCTGCCCTCATGCACCTGACAATACAGAGATTACCAAACAATTCTTCTCTCCAGGGGGTTAACTACTGCACTTTTAATTGTTCAGTGGCCACTTTCCCTTGGTAAGGGTAGGAGAGACTCATTAGCTATCTTTAGTTTCTCTTCTAGGAGAAGGACACTCCAAAATCAAACCATTGTTCTTTAGTCTTGGGTACTGCCATAGCCTCTGTACCAGTCTTCTGCTGTTTCAGAATAGAGTTCTCTTGCTTGAGGGTACACTCGGTAACGCTATTCAATCTTTTTTCCTCTTCCTCTTAATTTTTTTAACTTTTTATAGTATATATATGAAAGATCTATTTAATGTTGATGCTGTTCTTAGAATATTTTATTTTAGTTGTGCATTATTTCTCTTGTACTTTATTTCACATTTCCTTGTTTCCTCTCCTCACTGGGCTGTTTTTTGCTATTAGCTTCCAAGGGCTTATAGTATCCTGCTTTTCCAAGTAGGGTTGTAGCTTAACTAGTAATAATGATAATTATAATAATAATAATTATTTGGAGCATATGGACCAAGGTGTCATTGCTTTTTTGAATTCAAGCCCTACTGTTTTCAAAGGACATTTGCTAAGGGCTCAGAAGAAACTGACAGCAACAAGGAATGATTAAACTTGAGAAGTCGTCTCACAAATTATTGTTGCCTGTGTGGACGCAACTTTATTCTTTGTTCCTGAAAGATCATTGGTCCAAATCTAAGGGAGTAAAGAAGTATTTTACTCTAAGTCTTGGTAAACGACCCAATAATAAGATAAAAGTTCTATAAGGCAATAAATCATCAGAGAAGTTCAAAGTAAAAAAGGGATTTTGACGAAGGAAAAATCTATTTCTGGGCGAGAGACCTGTGCCGCTCCGTGAAATGCTCCTTTAGCATCATTTCTAAGATATATAACTGCTATGAATTACCAGAGAAAAAAGTTGCATAGGAATGCCAGGGTTGAACCCAGCTCGCTCACCTATATAAGGTGTCGGTATAATACTGGGGGCGTGATAAATCACAACCAGAGGTCTCGCGCCATTTAGATATCTCCTCCTCAATATCCCCGTTACAGCGAGGTGCCGTTCAACACCCACCACTGAATGCTACTACCACCATCTCAACCCACGCCAACTACGTCACTCCTTTTCATAGCATCATCGCTTCCGCTTGTTGTGATTTTTTGGCTGTGTTTTTTCGGTGTTTTTTCTCCGCTCTAGTGCAAGATGTCGGATGCCCAAGATTGGGAGTATCCTGCATAACTTCTACTTGTATAGTTCAAGTCATATCTTTCCCTTTAACTGCAAAACAGAAAGGTTTATAATTTAGTTGTTAACTCTTTAACCCCCAGGCTATTTGGAAATTTCCAACCCTTAACCCCCAAGGGTTATTTTTTTCCCAGCACATTTTGCAGTATATTTTTTTTCAAATTGCTCTAACAGCCTTAATTTTTGT
The DNA here is from genome assembly GCF_036898095.1 of Palaemon carinicauda. Lineage (NCBI taxonomy): Eukaryota > Metazoa > Arthropoda > Malacostraca > Decapoda > Palaemonidae > Palaemon > Palaemon carinicauda. Next base: position 252,978 of record NW_027171805.1, on the reverse strand, counting down.
CATAGAGAGGTCAGGTTGGTCTCATTCTTTTGGAAAATGCCTGAATTTTTTCAAAAAATTATCAAAAATATGAAAAAAAGATTTTTATAGCATTTTTTTTTTTTGCAAGGACGTACCGGTACGTCCATGGGAGTAAAGGGATGGCTTTTGTAAAACATACCAGTATGTCCTTTGGGGGTAAAAGGGTTAAGTGAGTTTTTATACTGGCTTCCCTTTGGCCAAGTTGCCTAATCCACAGCCCTCAGCTGTTATGATTGAGTAATAATTGACTCTATGGTTTATAAATTTAGCTATTGGATCTTTACAAAATACACATTGTGTAACTTCCCGTGTAATGTTATCGAAACACTAAACCTATTTTGGAGTTCGCTGTGGAATAGACTATATTGAGTTAGTGACTTTTTTTTGTATGTGGGGTGACTTAGAGACTTGTCCGTATGACTTTGATATAAATTTTATTAGTTTACTGTTTAAAATGTTCTGTAACTAATTTGGTATTGTTTACAGGTGCTCTGCAAATCAGCGGTCAAAGAGGGAACCGACAGTAAATGCCAGGAATCGGATCTTTGCAACCACAGGTTAAAGGTAAGTGCCACATGTAGCAGTAGGTATGCTTTAGACGCAAAATATCTCGCTGAAGCATTTTTGTTTTTACTAATTTTTAATAGCATATCTGAATCTGATCAAAGAATCATACATACATACATATACCAAGGCACTTCCCCCAATTTTGGGAGGTAGCCGACATCAACAAATGAAACAAAAACAAAAAGGGCACCTCTACTCTCTACGTTCCTCCCAGCCTAACAAGGGACTCAACCGAGTTCAGATGGTACTGCTAGGGTGCCACAGCCCACCCTCCCACATTATCCACCACAGATGAAGCTTCATAATGCTGAATCCCCTACTGCTGCTACCTCCGCGGTCATCTAAGGCATTGGAGGCAGCAGCAGGGCCTACCGGAACTGTGTCACAATCGCTCGCCATTCATTCCTATTTCTAGCACGCTCTCTTGCCTCTCTCACATCTATCCTCCTATCACCCAGAGCTTCCTTCACTCCATCCATCCACCCAAACCTTGGCCTTCCTCTCGTACTTTATAGATACGATTCTCAAATTATCCCGGCCCTTCCGGAACGGAAGGAGATATTGAGGAAGGGGTAGACTAACTGGTGAGGGACCTATGGTCGTGGTTCTAACACGCCCCAGTTACTATACCAACACTCGGAGTGAGCGAACTGGGTTTATTCCTGGCATTCCATGCAACTTTTTTCTCAGGTATATTTAGCTGAATGCCCTACTGCGGAGGTAGCAGCAGTAGGGGACTCAGCATTATGAAGCTTCATCTGTGGTGGACAATGTGGGAGGTTGGGCTGTGGCACCCTAGCAGTACCAGCTGAACTCGGTTGAGTCCCTTGTTAGGCTGGGAGGAACGTAGAGAGTAGAGGTCCCCTTTTTGTTTTTGTTTCATTTGTTGATGTCGGCTACCCCCCAAAATTAGGGGAAGTGCCTTGGTATATGTATGTATGTATATTTAGCAGTATTTATACCTTAGAAATGGTGCTATAAGGAGCATTTCACTGGGCGACACAGGTTCCTCGCCCAGAAATAGATTTTTCCTTCGTCAAAATCCCTTTTTTTTTTACCGATTCTTAAATTAGGCTTCCAAAGCATTAGTTACAGATTGAAGTACGTTTTATTATTATTATTATTATTATTATTATTATTATTATTATTATTATTATTATTACTTGCTAAGCTACAACCCTAGTTGGAAAAGCAAAAGGCTATAAGCCCAGAGGCCCCAACAGGGAAAATAGCCCAGTGAGGAAGGAAACAAAGAAAAATAATATATTTTATGAACAATGACATTTAAATAAATATTTCCTATATAAACTATGAAAACTTCAACTAAACAAGAGGAAGAGAAACGAGATAGAATAGTATGCCCGAGTGTACCCTCAAGCAAGAGAACTCTAACCCAAGACAGTGGAAGACCATGGTACAGAGGCTATGGCACTACCCAAAACTAGAGAACATTTAATGTCATTACGTTTTTCCTGTGAAGAAGTCATACCCAGGGGAGAGGTGGTACTCCGAGAGGTACACTTGGAAACCACAATCTCCCACAAATTGCCGAACCAGCTGGTTGTAGTTAGGAAAGGGGGAGGGGCTGGGAAGGGTTGAATCTGTGTGTGCACATCTATATAAATATTTAGACGTAGTTTATGAATAATGGAAATATTAACTCCACAGCATAAAACCTACTCTCTTGGGCTAGATTCTCTTGCTTGAGGGTACACTTTTCTATCATTTCTCTTTCGCATGTTATTTTTCAAGTTGTTATAGTTTATATATGAAAGATCTATTTTAGTGCTCTACTGTTCTTAAAATATTTTAATTGTTTATAACTTCTCAATTGTGGCTTGTTTATTTCCTTTCCTCACTTAGCTATTCTTCCCTGTTATACCAGTACGTCCTTGCAAAAAAATGCTATAAAAATGATTTTTTTTTATATTTTTGATATTATTTTGAGAAAATTCAGGCATTTTCCAAGAGAATGAGACCAACCTGACCTCTCTATGACAAAAATTAAGGCTGTTAGAGCAATTTAAAAAAAAATATACTGCAAAATGTGCTGGGAAAAAAATAACCCCTTGGGTGTTAAGGGTTGGAAATTTCCAAATAGCCTGGGGGTAAAAGGGTTAATTTTCAAGTTTATAACCCAGCCCTTATACAATTTTCTAAATTAGGCCTATCAAAATGTATTGCATTAAAATTATAATGGTCCCTCGGTGTTTATCGTCTGCAGACTTTATGTAGCTGTTGCTTGGCCAGGCCTTCTCCATCATAAGACTAATCAGGTTGTTGAATCATTAGAACTTCAAAAGTTCAAAGTTGGAGCAAATGCTTTTTTGTTGACCAGGCGGACATGAGTCTTTTTATAGTTTATATATGACATATTTGTTTTTGACGTTGTTAATAGTTTATATATGACATATCTCTTTTGACATTACTTTAATTTGTTCTCTCCATTTATTTATTTCCTTATTTCCTTTCCTCACAGGGCTATTTTTCCCTATTGGACCCCCTGGGCTTATAGCATCTTGCTTTTCCAATTAGGGTTGTAGCTTGGATAATAATAATAATAATAATCACCTGCAGCTGTACAATCATTTGTTGTTAGTTCTAGTACTCTGAAAGTTGCACCACTTATGAGAACTAGAGGGGCACTCAGTAGAGCTTCCTGGTCCCAATTTTAACCCTTTTACCCCCAAACTATTTGGAAATTTCCAACCCTTAACCCCCAAGGGGTTATTTTTTTCCCAGCACATTTTGCAGTATATTTTTCTTAAATTGCTCTAACAGCCTTAATTTTTGTCATAAAGAGGTCAGGTTGGTCTCATTCTCTTGGAAAATGCCTGAAGTTTCTCAAAAAAATATAAGAAATATGAAACAAAAATTTTTATAGCATTTTTTTGCAAGGACGTACCGGTACGTCCATGGGGGTAAAGGGATGGCTTTTGTGAAACGTACCAGTACGTCCTTTGGGGGTAAGAGGGTTAATCGCAGAGCAATGAAATTTTCAATATTAAACTTACCCGATAATCATGTAGCTGTCAACTCCGTTGCCCGACAGAATTCTATGGAGGGATACGCCAGCTATCACAATACTAGAAGGGGGTGTATTTACCAGCGCCACCTGTGGCCAGGTACTCAAGTACTTCTTGTTGACACCTCCTCAATTATTCCTCTGTCGTGCTTCCGGCAAGACGTTCTGGGATACGCTTATGTTCTTGGAGTATTTTCACGACTTTGGTGAAGTATTTCTCTTTGATTTCGGCTGTCGCTTTACTGGAAACTTCTATATTAGCTTAGTTAGCTTTTGGAATTAATTTGATTAATTATGGTGACGAGAGAGTATGAACTCTCGTTCACCTTTCAATGGCCGACCCTTCCCTTAGACGGAAGTGTTGGTGTCTAAGAGAGTATAGACTCTCTTTCTTAATTTTGCTTAACAAAAGTTATAGATTTATTTTATATCTCTCCGCCTCTTATAGGCCTCTTCGATTAACTTCCTTTTATTATAAACTCATTAAAATTAATTTTTATATTTGTTTATATTCGACCTTCCTAATAGTAGGCGGTCTTTTACCGAAGTTAATAAACTTTGAGCCCGTCATTTCGGTTTTACCTGTTAACATATGCTATTTTCGCCACAGAGTTTGAAAGAATTTCTTTGATAGTCTCGTACTGTTTTCAAAGTTGAACTAACGTTTTGTTTTGTCTCTGCAGTTGTTGACGTTCAGAACGTTCAACTTGCACTCTATCGTTACGATAGAGAAGAATGTTCACGGTTTCACGTTGCAGTAAGAGTAACCGTGTCTAGCGTTTTGTTCATTCTTTCTTAACTTAATGGTTTTGATCCTAATAAAGGAACTTTTCAGTTTTTTCCTTTAACAATAATACGTTTTAACGATATATATGATTGGGCTCTTCTCTCAGGTTCTAAGTCAAGAGAGAGAGAGAGAGAGAGAGAGAGATAGAGACGGAGGGAGAAAGAGGATAAACGTTTCATTCAAGCCTGCCAGGCGTACGAGTAACGTCGTTATCGTTTTTGCTCTTCTCCCTAGTCTCTTTAGGGGAAGAAACTAAACGTTTCTAGAGTGATCTAGTGTTTAGTCTCTTTCCAGCCACTGAATTATCTTTCATTAGATTTTTCTGTTACATTGTAATTCTGTTTTCGCAATTACTAACTTTGAGAAAGGATAGAATTGCGTATTTCAGGTACAAACCACTTAAAGTTTCGAGTTCAGTGAAATAAGTGCAAACAGAAATCAAAGTGATAAGTGATTAGTGCGTGAGGGTACTTTTGTGCGCGCCAGTCGTCCTCCCAGTCCGGGACCTCTTGCAAGCTCCCAAGCCCAGGGGAGAAGCAATGTCGAAGGGCATAAGGGTTCAGCAGGCCTTGATCGGCGCACAGAAGTATCCTCGGTGGTTGTGGGCGTGTCTTACCGAGACCGTCACTCCCACCCGCAGACGATTGAGCCCTTATTTTGCTCGTCTGCAGAAGAGATTAGGGGAGAAAATAAAGGCAGAGTAACGCTGGTCTCAGGTCTCAAGACCTCTTAAACGTTAAGTCCAGACCTATGCCAGACGTACGAAGTTAAAGTTCACAACCCGAATGCAGTCATTGGGTTAGCTCTGACTCTCCTCAGTCATCAGTTGATTACACTCCGCCTAAGAGGAGTAAGGTTCTGCCGCAACAGATCTCTGCTGTTAAGGCTTTACCTCAGCAGACCTTAGTGTCTGCCGACCCCAAGTTGACTCTACTGCAGTCCATACAGTCACAACTTTCGGTCTTGATGAGTGAGTGTCGGGCTGAGAGTGTTGCGCCTCCGCCTCCGCCTACACTCCCCCCCCGCCTATGATCGCTCCGCCTGATCGCAGTACCACCTGCCAGGCGTACGATGTTGTGAACTCTACTACAGTCCATGCAAGCACAGCTTTCGGACTTGATGCGTGAGTGTCGGGCTGAGAGTGTTGCTCCTCCGCCTCCGCCTACACTCCCTCCACCTACACTCGCTCCGCCTGATCGCAGTACCATCTGCCAGGCGTACGATGTTGTGGACTCTTCTACAGTCCATGCAAGCACAGCTTTCGGACTTGATGCGTGAGTGTCGGGCTGAGAGTGTTGCTCCTCCGCATCCGCCTTCACTCCCTCCACCTACACTCGCTCCGCCTGATCGCAGTACGACCTGCCAGGCGTACGATGTTGTGGACTCTACTACAGTCCATGCAAGCACAGCTTTCGGACTTATGCGTGAGTGTCGGGCTGAGAGTGTTACTCCTCCGCCTCCGCCTACACTCCCTCCGCCTACGCTCGCTCCGCCTGATCGCAGTACCACCTGCCAGGCGTACGATGTTGAGCCACGGTCTGAGTTTGCTGTTCCCTGTGGTGTTCTGCCTCCGCCTTCCTTAAGGCAACCTTTACAATGGGATCAGGAGGATTATACCTCTCTTCCTCCGCCTCCACTTGCTGCTCCACCAGTGATGCAACACTCGGTTGAGGTACAACAACCTCTCCCGTCCATGAGTCAGTCTCCTCAGCTCTCGCTGCAGCGAGCTCAACCCTCCACAAGGCAAGCACCACAACACCTTAGCCTTGCGCCTCAGGAGCCTCAGCTTGCGAGACATTTACCTTGTTCTGCGCAGCCTCTTCCTCATCGCGCTCCGCTCACACCACAGGAACTGGAACTTGCTACTCCGCTTCCGCCAACCGCTCAGCAAGCGCAACCCTTGGGTTCAACCACTCATGCTAGGAGTCAGCCTCCTCCACCCATGCGCCTTCCTTCTGCTTGTCTTTTATTCAGCCTTTGCAGACTGAGCCTCAGGTGTTCCCTCAACGGAGTCTTGAAGAGGAAACCACAACTATTGTTGTTCCAGCTCGTTCTGACTCTGCTGTTCAGCATACCTTACCTCCATTTTCATACCATGGTTTAAACCCCATGCAAGCATGCATAAAGCACTCTAGCACTGGTCATGGAATTTCTGAGAAATGTTAAACGCCATGCACACGCTCTGCTTTCCTTACAGCAGGCTCTGCTTACAGCAGGCTCTGCTTACAGCAGGCTCTGCTTACTACATGCTCAGCATACAGCATGCTCTGCATTCAGCATGCTCTGCATACAACATGCTCTGCATACAGCATGCTCTGCATTCAGCATGCTCTGCATACAACATGCTCTACATACAGCATGCTCTGCATACAGCATACTCTGCATACATCATGCTCTGCATACCTTACCGCATGCTTCTCAACACATCTTGGGTTGTTGCCAACTCACTAGACTGTCAAGCAGTTTCATAACGTTGCCTTCTAGTCTGCTGCTTTTGCACCAGTGAACCCTCACTCAGAGAACTTAGCTTTTCTAGGATAAGGTCCCTGTAGATGAGAAAGTTCTTTTCTCCCTCCTTCTGATATTCCCTTGAGGACTCTGTCATTTGGAGGGAGCCTTTAGCTGCATAACCTCTTATGGACTTTTATTTAAGCATAACATGCTTACAGGGAAGGTAATGGTTCCACTTCAGTCGCTAATCCCGTCTGTTACCACACCTGCTCCCATAGACCTTGAGCTGTGTTGCATGACATGCAGTCCAAGCTTAGTCCTTGTTAGAGGATTTTTTGTTTACGGAGTCAATGTGTCACGGGGAAGACGTTCAACAACCAACAGAAGTGACTTGTTGTGACGCAGTGCGGCAACCTCAGCAACCCGTTAAGGAGTTGTCTGTACGACCCAGACAGTCTAGACAGATTCGGGTTGTCACTGTACTTCCTCGCTTGCCCATGATTGACAGTTTACAGACTGTGCAGCAGTATCATGATCTTGTGTCCGGCTCCGTCAGACGACTGGCTTTTAAGAGCTCCCACAAGTCGTCGCTGTCTGGAGATTTTCAAATGGACTATGGATCTGACCAAGGAACTGGGCCTCCTGGTCAATTTTGAGGAGTCTCAGCTCGTTCCATCCCAGACCATTGTCTCCTTGGGTATGGATCTTCAGAGTCGAGCTTTTCGGACTTGTCCGTCGGCCCCAAGGATCTTCCAAGCCCTAGAATGCATCCAGAGCATGCTGAGAAGGAACCGATGCTTAGTCAGGCAGTGGATGAGTCTAACAGGGACACTTTCATCGCTGGCCCTGTTCATCGAGTTAGGGAGACTCCACCTCCGCCCCCTTCAGTATCATCTAGCTGCTCACTGGATAAAGGACATGACGCTAGAGACGGTCTCAGTTCCTGTTTCCGAAGAGATGAGGTCTACTCTAACGTGGTGGAAGAACAGCATTCTTCTCAAGGAAGGTCTACCATTGGCTGTTCAGACCCCCGACCACCGTCTCTTCTCGGACGCATCGGACACGGGCTGGGGTGCGACACTGGACGGACAGGAATGCTCGGGAACATGGAATCAGGAGCAAAGGACACTTCACATCTATTGCAAGGAGTTGTTGGCAGTTCATCTGGCCTTGATAAACTTCAAGTCCCTCCAGCTAAACAAGGTGGTGGAGGTGAACTCCGACAACACCACAGCCTTGGCTTACATCTCCAAGCAGGGAGGGACTCATTCGAAAGAAGGTCAAAACCATTACGAGGACAATCAGAAGCCTTATGGTGTGCTATCAAGAAGCCTTCTCTACCAATGTCTAAGAACGCAGTTTCTTACTACATCAGGCTTCTGATTAGAGAAGCAAATTCTCATCTGAAGGAAGAAGACCTTGCTTTGCTGAAGGTAAGGACACATGAAGTGAGAGCTGTGGCTACTTCAGTGGCCTTCAAACAGAACCGTTCTCTGCAGAGTGTTATGGATGCAACCTATTGGAGAAGCAAGTCAGTGTTCGCATCATTCTATCTCAAAGATGTCCAGTCTCTTTACGAGTACTGCTACACCCTGGGACCATTCGTAGCAACGAATGCAGTAGTAGGCGAGGGCTCAGCCACTACATTCCCATAATCCCATAACTTTTTAACCTTTCTCTTGAATACTTTTTATGGGTTGTACGGTCGGCTAAGAAGCCTTCCACATCCTTGTTGATTTGGCGGGTGGTCAATTCTTTCTTGAGAAGCGCCGAGGTTAAAGGTTGTGATGAGGTCCTTTAGTATGGGTTGCAGCCCTGTATACTTTAGCACCTTTGAGTTGATTCAGCCTCCCAAGAGGAACGCTGCGCTCAGTAAGGAAGACGATCTTATTAAAGGCAGAGTAACGGTTCAAGTCGACTTCCTTACCAGGTACTTATTATTTCATTGTTATTGTGGATAACTGATTATATGAAATACGGGATACTTAGCTATCCTTTAGTCTTGTACACTGGTTTTTCACCCACCCCCCTGGGTGTGAATCAGCTACATGATTATCGGGTAAGTTTAATATTGAAAAATGTTATTTTTATTAATAAAATAAATTTTTGAATATACTTACCCGATAATCATGATTTAATCGACCCTCCCTTCCTCCCCATAGAGAACCAGTGGACCGAGGAATAATTGAGGAGGTGTCAACAAGAAGTACTTGAGTACCTGGCCACAGGTGGCGCTGGTAAATACACCCCCTTCTAGTATTGTGATAGCTGGCGTATCCCTCCATAGAATTCTGTCGGGCAACGGAGTTGACAGCTACATGATTATCGGGTAAGTATATTCAAAAATTTATTTTATTAATAAAAATAACATCTTGCAGGGATTAACTGTTATGTAAAAAGCTGGAAATGATTAAATTTCGGAAGGTCAAGGTCTAAAGTCAAGCAGAAGGTTAAGAAATAAGCCGCTGTGACGGAGGTGTGCGCGCTACTTGTTGCCACTCTAGTTATTACTGTTATAGTCTATTGAACGTGAGGTGATAGATTCACTTTTACAGCTCCATGAAAAAAGGGCCTGGTTCACTGCCTTTTACCCTTTTACCCCCAAAGGATGTACTGGTACATTTCACAAAAGCCATCCCTTTACCCCCATGGACGTACCGGTACGTCCTTGCAAAAAAATGCTATCAATTTTTTTTTCTTCATATTTTTGATAATTTTTTGAAAAAATTCAGGCATTTTCCAAGAGAATGAGACCAACCTGACCTCTCTATGACAAAAATTAAGGCTGTTAGAGCAATTTAAAAAAAATATACTGCAAAATGTGCTGGGAAAAAAATAACCCCCTTGGGGTTAAGGGTTGGAAATTTCCAAATAGCCTGGGGGTAAAAGAGTTAAAACATGTACTTATTTTATTACTGTTTTAGTTAGAGTTGCTGAAGTTTGGGCTACCATTAACACTGCTAGCAGTAGGTCCTCTTGAGTTAGGCCTGAGAGTCATGATATTTTCTGTATTATTATTACTTGCTAAGCTACAACCTTGGAAAAGCAGGATGCTATAAGCCCAAGGTCCCCAACAGGAAAAAATAACCCAGTGAGGAAAGGGAAATAGGTAAATGATATAAGAAGTAATGAACAAGTAAAAATTAATTATTCTAAAAATATTAAAATTAAAACGATCTTCATAATGAAGCAATCTTCAGCCCTTCATACCTTTAAGGAGGATTTAGTCGATTAGCAATTTCCACAAAACTCTAAAAAGTTCCTTGAAACTTCAACAAATGTAATATTCCGATATACGTTCACAAATTCAACTGAAATCGTAAATCTTTGATATTGTATCTAAAGTTGATAATGAAATATTTCAATAAAACATCATATAATTTGATGCAGTAAATACGACGACATTCGCAATATGAAACGCGACTATTTATAGACTTTTGCAATTGAAAGTCATTGGCATGTAAGTTAGGTGAAGCCTCTACGGGCTGCAAGATTGCAAGAGCCCGTGTCTGGCCAAAAGGGCCAGGCAATCTTCAACAGGTGAAGCCCTACTCTAGGCCAAAACTTAATAGAATTCGACTTAAAGTTTCTTGGAACCTTATCAAGTTAAGTCGAGGACTTAATGTACACACAACCATCAGGTCATTATTCGTCTCGCCTCGTTCCTTATGCGGCGGCAAAGCTTTATCTGTTGTAGCTTATGATACATCAGCATTCTTATCTTCCATTTATGAGTATGTATATGATTTCCATAAAGCTTAAACTCTGTGATATATCCCTAAGGTAATATCGTCTCATTAACTTGATAGCTTCTACTCCGTCATCTCAAGCCTCCGGTTTTATTAGCCCATGGGAGAGACTATCAAAACAGTTTGTTAGGTAGTCATACAGTTTGTTTTGCTCTTGGGAGGAACGTAGAGAGTAGAGGTCCCCTTTTTTGTTTTTGTTTCATTTGTTGATGTCGGCTACCCCCCCAAAATTGTGGGAAGTACCTTGGTAAATGAATGTATGTATGTATGTTAAATTAAAGTTATTTGGCCATTTGTCAGCGTGTTTATCATATGTTGAATGCAAGTTAAGAATGTGCAATGTGGCCACAGAGTCTTCCTGTATATAATAATTATTGGCATCGCCATCAAATGGTTTTGCCAATAACCTTGGCTCGTAACCTGTTGGCATATTCACGGCGATAAATGATAAGCATTAAATACTCTCTCTTCAAGGATGCGTTGGATAAATTAAGATAAAGGAGGTTATAATGAAACTAGGTCCTTCTCTCAACACTTTATTTGGAACTAAGAAAATTTACAATCTGCTCAAATGAGTTAGGGCGCTTACATGATTAAAATGGATAATGAAGTACAGTATCAGAGAAAATTGACAGAACAGTAAAGCCAGTCTTTGATTATTCTTACCCATTGCAAGCTATTTTGTGGAACAGCAACATTTTCCAAATGTCCAACAATGCTCTAATGTAGGATTTTCCATTTCAGGAGACCCCGATGATGATATGCACTTCTTCCTCGAGGCAAGATCCGGAGAAATGAGGTCAAGCGGAGAAGAAATTGCCAGAATAGAAGAAGCTAAATGGCAGAATGTTTGAATTGAAGGAGTAGATGTCGAAATAGTTGAAACGATCACAAATGGAAAGTTAATATATTCATTGCAACCTAACAAATATTGCCTGTATTAATATGATTCACTTTTTTATCAAGAACTATCTCTTAGACATTATTAAATGAAATTTTGATTGGCTATGGTTAAAATGATAACCAAATCTTGTGAGTGTAAGGGTATGATTGGCCTTTGATACCCCCAGTAATTGGCTTAAGGCATAAATTTTATATCCAATTCATTCTTTTTTTTATCATATTAATCCCACTATACTGCAGGGTTGTCCGCTCAAGTCAACTTTTTTCCATCTGTCCGTTGCATCTTCCCCCAGTCGCACTAAAGCCATATCCCCTCTCGCCACGTCCATCCGTCCGATCTGCTGTCACCAGACAGTCCTCCTCCTCCTCCTCCCCATCACTGGCATGTTCTTAGCTCTCTTGATTGGTTCCACCTTCCTTCTTATTACATGACCTTAGTATATCAGATGAGCTTCCCTAGACTTTACTCTTTGTCTAGGTTTTTCAATCCCTTAGTCATTTCTATTGTTACCTCAGACTTTCCTGCAGCTTTATATTTAATTTTCCTTCTTTATAGCATTCTCAACATTACTTGATGCATGGAAGAAGGAACATTTTCCTGTGTTTTTTACTCCTTCTTAGTATTTAATAGTTGTAAGAAATCGTCTTACCATCTTCTCTTGTCTTCTTCCTCAAGTGAGATCTCCTACATCCAGCCTGCCTTTTATTTCCACTTCTGCCATTCTTTAGATTATCTTTTCTTCCCCTTCTGGTGTTCCCATTATCGCATATTACTCTCTCCTGGTTTCTCATTTTGCAATCTCTTCATTTCCCTCTTTGTCCGTCTATATTCTTCTCTTGATTGGTGGTTATCTTTTTCCCACTGTCGTCTGGTTATACTTTTTTTTTTTTACCGGTGTTTGAACCTCTTCTTTCCGCCACCATGTTCTTTTTCATGATGCTGTATACAATTTGCCTTCCCACACACCTCTGCTGATGCTGGTACCACTATCTCGTAACATGCCATATCTTTTCAGGCAATTCTTACCTTCCATTTATGTATCTCTTCTCTGGCTCCTTCCACTTTGCTTCTGAACTCTTGTATATTATACCCCCTTTAGTTAAGTTTTGATCCTATTCGTGGCTGGGGTCTTTCCTTTTCCTTATTGCTTTCAGCCTGAAATCTGCCACTACCAGTTTATGAGGTTCTATGGATTTATTTGTAATCTTACAATCCGTAATGGTTTTCTTGGCTAACACATAGTAAATTTGTGAAACATTTTGTCCATTTTATAAGTTACTCAATGACTTCTTTTCTCAAACTTCTGTATTCATGACAATTCATAGCTTCTGCTAATTCCATCAATCTTTCACCTTCCTGATAGTTTCTTCCAACACTCTTATCCCCAGATAACACTAGCAGTTCACTCCTTCGAGCTCTTCCTATGTATTCTAGTAGTTTCCCTCTAAATTCATGCTGTTTTTTGCCACACATTTTCCTGCAAATCTAAATGTAGAATAATTCCTACCACATTTCTCCTTGTATTTTCCCTTGCATAGTAAACTTTATATCCTTCCCCAAGATTTCTTGCACGTTTCCCCTTCCGTTTTGTCTCCTGTATATATAAAAATCCTTCTTTTCCTTCTATGCATGACATCCACTGACTACTTGAGCCTAAGGGACAGTGTAGAGAGATTTAATAACTTTGTTCCATAGGGTGCTAATAGTATAAGATTATTATGAATTTGTCCCAAGTAAGGAGTAGTGTGGTAATTGTGTTAGGAAGAATTTAAAAATGTAGACTTTATTCAAGTTGAGTGTACAGCCCAAAAAATATATATAGTGATGAAGACCTGAGAAGTTTTCTTTCATTAATAAACTAACAATTCTTTTGGAATTTAGCAGTTGTTTCAAAAACCCTCCAGACACATAATCCTTAATTGTATTTTGTTCCTACACAAGTTCAAACCCTCATTATATATGTATGAGTTTACTCGTAAGTCATTTAGTTATGACCAGAATTCAAGTTGTTTGATTCTGATAACATTGTATGCTTACCACCTGCAAAACCCCTGTGTAGGAGTGGCCGAGTTAGCGAGACGACGCCATTTGTCTCCTGGTCTCCCTAGTAGACGTACGTGTTTACTACCGCTTCCTCGCTATGATTTTATGCTTGTGCTTTATGTATGAGTAATTACGAGAGCTGTTCAAGGTAGTGTGAGACTTTTGGAGACCAGTTTTAGATGTTTTTCATCTCAAGTTCCTATTTTAAACCAGGTTCTCCATAGAGACCACTTTCACAGTGTTAGCTGCAATTCAAAGGTGGAGATAAGTTGTAAATACCTGTGCTCTGTCACCGGGCTGGATCAGGATTCAATAACTTAATCTTTGTAGAAAATATTTATATTAATCTTGATCGCTCTCAAACAAAAACAACTCAACTACTTCCCACCAAAGTACATAATGTCTGCATGTGTTAAAGATACTGAGGTACACCAGTTTTATAGAGAAAATAGAACTTGGACATTTTTAGTGCAGACACTAAATACCTCAAGTTTGTTAGAAGACAGAATTTGTCAGTTTAAGTTAGGTTTTGAATGCTCTTCACTGAATGTTTTCAGAAGTCACAGCCCCAGTAGCTGACTAGTTATTATTATTATTGTTATTATTATTATTATTATCATTATTATTATTATTATTATTATTATTATTATTATTATAAGAGTTATTACTTCCTAAGCTACATCCCTTGTTGGAAAAGTAGGATGTTATAAACCCAAGGCCCACAACATGGAAAATAGCCCAGTGAGGAAAGGAAATAACGAAATGTACTACAAGAGAAGTTTAAGAATAATAACATGAAAAAAAATCTTTCATATATAAACTATAGAAACTCAAAATAACAAGAAGAGAAATAAGATAATAATGTGCCTATGTGTACCCTCAAGCAAGAGGAAATTTTTCTTCATAGAGACACTGGAGTGCTCATCAACAATTGAGTGGACATTCTTTGACGACCGTTTCGTGGAACTTCTTAACGAGGCTCGGGATTGTAGTCTATTTCGAGAAGTCCTGTTTGAATCAGACTGTTAATGTTTTATCTGGGAAGGACGATAACCTCAAAAATTTCTGCTTATGGTCAAAATATTGAAGGAATAAATGTTGTTTTGTTCCACAATTGGATGGTCCTGTAAAGAACTATGCCCTCTGGGAATACATAGCTAATGCTCGATTGGGTTGAATCTGAAATCTGCTTGGTATAGGTCATTCATTTACTTTGTTAAACTTGTTGTACAAGATTTTTCATAATTCTGATCATCCTTTGCATTCAGTTCTTCCCTGATAGTACCATCCGCTTTTGTTAACCTAATGCCCTATATATAGTAAGAGAAATCGATACCTGTTTGAGGCTCGAGGTGAGGATGGCAGGGTCATCCTTGCCAAGATTCTTGGACATGATGTGTCCTACCATGCTAGTGGTATTTCTAGCTTCATTTCAGAAGCAGATCTTCTGAACGATATTTAACTTTCAAAATAACTTCTTAGCTTTTATGGTTTTAATTGAATATTCTTTTATTTCTTATTCACAATAAATTATATCGGCGTCAATGACCTTAGATGTCAGGATGCCAGAAAACCTTTAATCAATGAATCAATTGTAATATTAGGTATGCCGTTAATTCTAATACTCAGGCCTTCTCCATCATGAGGCTCAATACTTCACAGTATTCCAGAATATTTATTCCAGCTGTGACTAAGTTGTGGAATGATATACCTAATCGGGTAGTTGAATCAGTAGAACTTCAAAAGTTCAGACTTCCATCAAATGTTTTTATATGGAACGAACAGGGTGACATAAGTATATTTTTATAGTTTATTTATGAAAGATGTATTTTAATGTTTTTTTCTGTTTTTAACCCTTTTACCCCCAAAGGACGTACTGGTACGTTTCACAAAAGCCATCCCTTTACCCCCATGGACGTACCGGTACGTCCATGCAAAAAAATGCTATAAACATTTATTTTTTCATATTTTTGATAATTTTTTAAGAAAATTCAGGCATTTTCCAAGAGAATGAAACCAACCTGACCTCTCTATGACAAAAATTAAGGCTGTTAGAGCAATTTAAAGAAAATATGCTGCAAAATGTGCTGGGGAAAAAATAACCCCTTGGGGGTTAAGGGTTGGAAATTTCCAAAGAGCCTGGGGGTAAAAGGGTTAAAATATGTTATTTTAATTGCTCATTACTTTTTTTTTGTAGTTTATTCCCCTGTTTCCCTTCCTCACTAGGCTATTTTATCCTGTTGGAGACCTTTGGCTTATAGCATCCAACTTTTCCAAGCTTGGATAGTAATAATAATAACAATAAATTTGAAAATGGTTTCTGTTTCAAATAAGAATTAATGGAAACTTATAAGAGAGGTTTTTTTATCTCATTTTTTTTATTCTCTAGGTACTGGTTCCCCATCATTATGTCCTGCGATGTGTCTGTTGGAATGAGGTTCTACTTTGGAGATTAATTAGCTCTTAGGAAATTTGTCAATTGTAGTCTCACAAAACGGATTTTGAACGAAGCGAAAAATCTATTTTTGGGTGAGATAGCCATGTCGTCCTGATGGAAGTTCCTATAGGGTAGCTTCCTTGGGTATATTTGACTACGGTGATATTCCCAGAGAATTTACCTTAAAGTACCTAGAATTCTAACTCCTGGAGCGAATATCCCTAAATAAATGAACCAGGGATATTGCGAAATATCAGAGGACGTATTCTTGATACGCCACATAGCAATCTGCACCCCGAACAGAATTAACACTTCGAAGGGGTCAAGTGGCAAGAAAACAAAAAACGAGAAAGAAAGGAGAGCCGCTCGTAAGGTACCTCTCCTCTCTCGCTTTGTATGCGTGCATAGCGCCGCCGACAGCGCCATCTGTATTCCTTTTTGCGTAACTCAACAACTCGGTGTTTTCCCTGTGTTATCTCGTAATTCTAGCTGTGTTTGAGGCAATAGTTCTGTCAAACAATCTAGTTAAATAAGGGTGAATGTTGTGCACTTGGGTTCTCTCGGCAGTTTTGCCATATATGAAACAAGGTTCTACAGAATTAAGAATTTTATCGTTATGACAGAGGAACTTTTAAGTTTCGTAGAAGCAATGCACGTTTTCCTTCTTCCTCATTCTGTGTTGGCATATTTTTCTTTTCATTTCAACCTCTTGTTTAAATTTTGGTGCTGAAACATACTATACCTCCTCAGCGTGTAGAAAGGTGGAACCTATTTTTGGAGGCTGAAAGACCATAGAATTTTAAATAATAAAATAGTAGATCATAAATAAGTCTTAATGTAATGCAGGGCATGTAAGAGATTTGTATTTTCACATTACTGTTCATACCCGCAAAGTATGTGGTCCATTATCTGGATGGAATGACCACATGGACACTCGGCGGAGGTGTCGAGACTCCGCTTATGAAGATTGTCTCCAGTTCTTCATCGAGTAACCTAACACCTCCGCTTATGAAGATTGTCTCCAGTTCTTCATCGAGTAACCTAACACCTCCGCTTATGAAGATTGTCTCCAGTTCTTCGAGTAACCTAACACCTCCGCTTATGAAGATTGTCTCCAGTTCTTCGAGTAACCTAACACCTCCGCTTATGAAGATTGTCTCCAGTTCTTCATCGAGTAACCTAACACCTCCGCTTATGAAGATTGTCTCCAGTTCTTCGAGTAACCTAACACCTCCGCTTATGAAGATTGTCTCCAGTTCTTCGAGTAACCTAACACCTCCGCTTATGAAGATTGTCTCCAGTTCTTCGAGTAACCTAACACCTCCGCTTATGAAGATTGTCTCCAGTTCTTCATCGAGTAACCTAACACCTCCGCTTATGAAGATTGTCTCCAGTTCTTCGAGTAACCTAACACCTCCGCTTATGAAGATTGTCTCCAGTTCTTCATCGAGTAACCTAACACCTCCGCTTATGAAGATTGTCTCCAGTTCTTCATCGAGTAACCTAACACCTCCGCTTATGAAGATTGTCTCCAGTTCTTCGAGTAACCTAACACCTCCGCTTATGAAGATTGTCTCCAGTTCTTCATCGAGTAACCTAACACCTCCGCTTATGAAGATTGTCTCCAGTTCTTCATCGAGTAACCTAACACCTCCGCTTATGAAGATTGTCTCCAGTTCTTCATCGAGTAACCTAACACCTCCGCTTATGAAGATTGTCTCCAGTTCTTCGAGTAACCTAACACCTCCGCTTATGAAGATTGTCTCCAGTTCTTCATCGAGTAACCTAACACCTCCGCTTATGAAGATTGTCTCCAGTTCTTCGAGTAACCTAACACCTCCGCTTATGAAGATTGTCTCCAGTTCTTCATCGAGTAACCTAACACCTCCGCTTATGAAGATTGTCTCCAGTTCTTCATCGAGTAACCTAACACCTCCGCTTATGAAGATTGTCTCCAGTTCTTCGAGTAACCTAACACCTCCGCTTATGAAGATTGTCTCCAGTTCTTCATCGAGTAACCTAACACCTCCGCTTATGAAGATTGTCTCCAGTTCTTCATCGAGTAACCTAACACCTCCGCTTATGAAGATTGTCTCCAGTTCTTCCAACTCTAGCTCGATTCAGAGTAACCTAATACTTTCTACAGAGGGTTATTCCATAGGGATGAGACTCACAGAGGCTCTGTATGGCCTCACCAGGTGGGCTGTGGTCTGTTTTTCTCCAGCATTCTAGGCGGTAAGTTGCTGACTCCATGGGCTCGAGGCTATTGGTGGTTAAGAAGCTCATGCAGGATTTCAATCTGTCTAACCACCCGGTGATTGTAGAGTGGGTCCGTTTCATCTTTCTCTTATTTTTGGGTCTTTCGATGGGCTGTTTGGCAGATGTTCGGTGGTACAATGCCTTCCAATCTATAGACTACTTGGAATTCCAGTGAATCCTCCCTTTACTTTTAAGTTTTGGTCATTCTCAAACTATGGCCAAACCTAACCCAACCTCCCATTGTCATTCTAACATTAATAGCGTTTCATTCAGTAAGAAATCTGAGCCTACGCTTCCTCACTACAAAATTGAAACCCTCTTGGTCTCAAAATCTTTACCTTTTATACTTCTTCTGCAGCCAAACTTTTTGCAATTCCATGATCCTAGTCACTCTATGAGACAGCTAGATTGTGAGGCAGAAGACTGAACTAATCTGGTATTACTTATGTGGACGGCATGGCATATTGTATGATTCTCTTAAAATCTGAGAAGGTGAACAAAGTTTCAATCAATTTTAATTGTTTTCATCGTATTTCAGATAACAGCCATCGCCATTTACCTGTAAGCTTAGCCACTAGCTCATCTCGCTATAATCCTATTGGGGCTAATATAGGTGCTAGTACAGTACATCCAAAGATAATACAATTCTACACGCTCTTTAAGCTACCCCTGTTTCAAAGTATAAATACATACATACATACATATACAAAGGCACTTCCCCCAATTCTGGGGGGTAGCCGACATCAACAAATGAAACAAAAACAAAAAAGGGGACCTCTCCTCTCTACGTTCCACCCAGCCTAACAAGGGACTCAACCGAGTTCATCTGGTACTGCTAGGGTGCCACAGCCCACCCTCCCACATTATCCACCACAGATGAAGCTTCGTAATGCTGAATCCCCTACTGCTGCTACCTCCGCGGTCATCGGAGGCAGCTGATGTTCACAAGGATTCCCCAGCAAGACAGGTAAATCAGGAAGAGAAATACAGAGACAGACAATGAAAGTGGGGAAGCATCGCCTTTTCAATCATTGCGGGGATAAAATAATTAACGTCCTCAACTTGCAACCATTTGGAGCTACAAACACAAATCGAACTGAAATAAATCTCGGATATTGTATCAAAAGTTTGTACTGTACAGTATACTGTAATAGGATAATTAAATACTATAATAAAACAAAATTATATCACCTAATACATTAAGCAAAACAACATTTGCAATAATCTGGTATTCATTCTATATGAAACGGGACTATTTGTTGGCTCTTAGAGCTGGGAATTGTAGGCATGTGACTTAGGTTAGGTCTACCCTAGGCCAAAATTGAATAAAATTCAACTTAAAACATCTTGGAATCTATTAAGTTTGTAAGTTGAGGACCTTCTGTTTCTTATTCTATCAAATCGGAGAGTGAGTTAACTTCCAAGATAGTTTTCACATCTTGACTCTCCAAGTTCATTATGGATAGATACACAGAATTGTCTCAAATTCAGAAAAAGTCTGGAGATTCTGGTTCACGATTACGAGAGAAATTTGCAGATTGAGCCATCGAAATACTATGTCTTTGTGTTTTATATGATTAACCCTTTTACCCCCAAAGGACGTACTGGTACGTTTCACAAAAGCCATCCCTTTACCCCCATGGATGTACCTATACGTCCTTGCAAAAAATGCTATAAAAATTATTTTTTTCATATTTTTGATAATTTAATGAGAAAAATCAGGCATTTTCCAAGAGAATGAGACCAGCCT
Organism: Palaemon carinicauda; assembly: GCF_036898095.1. Classification (NCBI taxonomy): domain Eukaryota; kingdom Metazoa; phylum Arthropoda; class Malacostraca; order Decapoda; family Palaemonidae; genus Palaemon; species Palaemon carinicauda. The sequence continues at coordinate 232,985 of NW_027171805.1, read as the reverse complement.
GACCTCTCTATGACAAAAATTAAGGCTGTTAGAGCAATTTAAAAAAGATATACTGCAAAATGTGCTGGGAAAAAAATAACCCGCTGGGGGTTAAGGGTTGGAAATTTCCAAATAAAAGGGTTAAGAGATGAAAACGGTTATGTACTTCTATGGTTGGTTCAGTATCGGTATGTACTAACATGGTAGGTTCAGTATCAGAGACACAAAACTAAAATTAATTTCTGCTCGTATCTCAGTACCTGTGTTGGATGGAGTAAACGATGATAAATTAGTGGCTCGAGTAGAAAATAGAACTCGAGACAATGTCCTGACGTTGGTTTCTAGAAATACCCAACCTTCCTGGCCAGCGTTATGATGAAAACTGGCCAAACCCCAGACATGAATGGATATATCTGAGGCCTTTCTTCTGCAGTTGATTAGAAACGGCTGTATTTGCTCGACGGACTTACGAGGAGGTCCTTTCATGGAGGAGATATCACTGCAAAAATTCCACTAAAATAGACATTCTAGAAGGTTTGCCAACCGAACTCAAAGACCTTATCGTAGAACAGCATGAAGGTTACTTCAACCGAAAGCCGGCAGTGAGAGTACACTTGGGCACACTACTACAGTATCTTATTTCTCTTCCTCTTGTTTTGTTAAAGTTTTTATAGTTTATATAGGAAATATTTATTTTAATGTTACAGTTCTTAAAGTAGAAAATGGCTGTCTGGTAAAGAGGGTGATGAATGCAAGAGTTGATGGGAGAGGTACAAGAGGAAGGCCAAGGTTTGGGTGGATGGATGGAGTGAAGGAAGCTCTGGGTGATAGGAGGATAGATGTGAGAGAGGCAAGAGAGCGTGCTAGAAATAGGAATGAATGGCGAGCGATTGTGACGCAGTTCCGGTAGGCCCTGCTGCTTCCTCCGGTGCCTTGGAAGACCACGGAGGCAGCAGCAGTAGGGGATTCAGCATTATGAAGCTTCATCTGTGGTGGATAATGTGGGAGGGTGGGCTGTGGCACCCTGGCAGTACCAGCCAAACTCGGTTGAGTCCCTTGTCAGGCTGGGAGGAACATAAAGAGGAGACGTGACCTTTTTTGTTTCATTTGTTTGATGTTGGCTAACCCCCAAAATTGGGGGAAATGCCTTGGTATATGTATGTGATGTTCTTAAAATATTTAATTTTTCCTTGTCTCCTTTCTTCACTGGGCTATTTTCCCTGTTGGAGCCCCTGGGCTTATAGCATCCTGCTTTTCCAACTAGGGTTGTAGCTTAGCATAAAATAAAAGTAATAACTAAACCGGGGTCGCTGATCATGTCCAGGCCAGAGCCCTGAAGGTGTGTCACAGGGGTATCCTGCTGAAAACAATTTTTTAGGACATTTAAAGGCTTCTAGTGGCATTATATTTTTTCTTTAATGTAACAGATGAAATAATGATAAATCCACATACTGTACCTGGTTGAGGTGACAAAATATTTGTATTTTTTCCAATAATTTCTATTTTTGTGTAATACAGTATGCCCTCTTTACATGTTATATTGGTGTATGTTTATCCAGTCAGGAAATTATTGTAGTTTTTGTCAAAGCTCATGATCATTTTCACCATGTTTACTTTGAAAATAATCACTATTTTTTGAAGATTTGTCAAGGAGGGAGGTTTTGGTAACCGCTTGTTAGAGTGACACGAGGATAAAATGCGTGAGTCTCACGGAGGATTTAGAATGCGTGAGTCTCACGCAGGATTTAAAATGCATGAGTCTCATGGGGGATTTGGAATGAGCGAGTCTCACGCAGAATTTAAAATGCGTGTCTCACTCAGGATTTAAAATGTATGTCTCATGCAGGATTTAAAATGCTTAAGTCTCACGCAGGGTGCATAAGACTGGCTCGCCTTTTACTCATTTTGGAAAGACAACAGCCCAAGTTGCCCAACCCTTGGGTCTTGGCTTTGGTCAAAGAAGGCTACTGAATACTGTACCAACCGGCCTTGATCGAGAAAACCATTCCAGTATGCAAGTCATCTTACTTATACAGCAAAAGCTCAGTTACTGCAAATAAAAATTGCAAATCTTTCAGAGAAATATGTGATTGAAGAGATCTTAAATCCTCCCCCAAGGTTCTACAACATATTCCAGGACACAAAAAGTTCAGGAGGGTGGAGACCAGTTTTGGATGTCTTGTCACTCAAGTTTACATACTGTACATACATACATATACCAAAGGCACTTCCCCCAATTTTGGGGGTTAGCCGACATCAACAAATGAAACAAAACAAAAAAAGGGGACCTCTACTCTCTACATTCCTCCAGCCTAACCAGGGACTCAACCGAGTTCAGATGGTACTGCTAGGGTGCCACAGCCCACTCTCCCCTTTTATCCACCACAGATGAAGCTTCATAAAGCTGAATCCCCTACTGCTGCTCAAGTTTACAGTGCTTGAAAAGTTTTCTTTTTAAACACCCTAAAAGTTCTTGGAGCGATCTAACAAAACGATCGGTTGTACGCAATAGACGGATGCATGTTTTAAATTCAACAAATAGTTTCATATTGCAAATGCCTATCTTGCTTACTGCCCTCCTTTATATAATATTTTTTCTATTACAATATTTCATTTTGATTTTTTGATACATTATTTGAGATTTATTATTTCAAATGAATTTTTGTTTGTATCTCTGAATGTTTGTAAGTCAAGGACCTGTATTTAAACTTAACCTGCTCCTTTTTATTTCCATACTCACCTGATGTTCACATACTTGCCCCCCCCCCCCCCATCCCCTCCCCTCCTCCAGCCAATGATTCATAGCAACAAGAGGAGGAATAATGTCCATTTAGAGACTGAAAGATACAATAGTTCAAACAAATTGGTGGTATAGATCCTAAATATAGTCCTATACGTAAGTCAAAGACCCAAGCTAATCACTGTACGTAGACAGATGTGACTGGCCTAGCATACAAAGATAAAAGTGGAGTATGGGATGAATGTAGTCAGCTTGAAGAGGTGTAAACTTTTTACTTGTCAAATCTATTTTATTTAGGGGGAAAATATAGTTAATTCTAGTCTGAAATATTTATTCTTATGGTAAGTTAGGAATAGAGCAGTCTAAGGGTGGTCACAGGTGGTGTAGGTACCCCGCCTCACCTTAGGGAAGGATGTGGCTCCAAGGTTAGGTTAGGTAAGGAACCTTAGTTAGTGTTCTTGTGTTTGTTTCCTTTTCAAAATATTTATTATTCTGTCATAACTTTAAAAAAAGTTGCATTAAGGTAATTTTTACTGACACTAGCTCTCTCTCTCTCTCTCTCTCTCTCTCTCTCTCTCTCTCTCTCTCTCTCTCTCTCTCTCTCTCTCTGTCTCATGCTGAGCATGGTCTTCACAGATACTCTGAAGTTGTGAACTATTGCAACTTTTTTTGCAACAGTGTCTGCTAATATTATAGGGTAAACCTAGTTTTAAGTGAAGCATTGGGTCAATTTACAATTATTTAGTTATACATTCAATGACCTAGATGAATTAAAGCAATTCAGATAGCTCAATAATGATAAGTTTAATTGCAGTAGTTGAAAATTGATATAATTCTCATACTATTATGCTGGTTGAATACATCACCAATTGTTAAGGCATAGTAACATTAATTCCTTCAATACCATGTTGTGGGTAAGTATGGGAAAATTTTATATATTTTCAACATCCTCTTCAAGTATGTTTATTACCATTACTGAACACTTCCACCTTCTCTTGGATGGCATGAAAAAGACAATGCAGTAGGTATTATTATTATTATTATTATTATTATTATTATTATTATTATTAGCTAAGCTATAATCCTAGTTGGAAAAGCAGTATGTTATAAGCCCAAGGGCTCCAATAGGGAAAAATACCCCAGTGAGGAAAGGAAATAAAGAAATATAGAAAATCTACAAGAGAAGTAATGAACAATTAAAATAAAATATTTTATTATTAGCTAAGCTACAACCCTAGTGGAAAAAGCAGGATGCTATAAGCCCAAGGGCTCCAACAGGGATAAAATAGCCCAGTGCAAAAAGGAAATAAAATAAAATACAAGAGAAGCATTGAACAATTAAAATAAAATATTTTAAGAACATTAACAACTTAAAATAAACCCATCATTATAAACTATAAAAACTTGAAAACAACAAGAGGAAGAGATTTAAGATAGAACAGCATAGCCAAGTGTACCCTCAAGGAAAAGAACTCTGACCCAAGACAGTGGAAGACCATGGTATAGAGGCTATGGCACTACCCAAGAGTAGACAACAATGGTTTGATTTTAGAGTGGCCTTCTAGAAGAGCTGGTTACCATAGCTAAAGAGTCTCTTCTACCCTTACCAAGAGGAAAGTAGCCACTGAACAATTAAAGTGCAGTCGTTAACCCCTTGGGTGAAGAGGAATTGTTTGATAATCTCAGTGTTGTCAGGTGTATGAGGACAGAGGAGAGTGTATAAAGAATAGGCCAAACTGTTCAGTGTATATGTAGGCAAAGGAAAAATGAGCCATAACCAGAGATAGGGATCCAATGCCATTGATTGTATATCAAAAATTGTATGCCAAATTTGAATGAAGCTGCTTCTAGTCTACTGCAGGACAAAGGCCTCAGGCATGTCTTTATTCATGTCTTGGGTTTGACCATTTCATCACCATGCCACTGAGGATTGGTGATAGTGGGAGACTTTAGACTGATTGTTTACAGCAAACCAAACTAGTATGGGTGGCCCTGACTAGTACAGCTTTGCTGATCATGGCAATACACAAACCTTTTCACCATGTTAAGGTATTCCCACTCAGAAAGGGATATATATATATATATATATATATATATATATATATATATATATATATATATATATATATATATATATATATATATATATATATATATATATATATATATATATATATATATATGTGTGTGTGTGTGTGTGTGTGTACTGTATATTCATAGGCTTAATATAGTAGATTAACATTAAATTAATAATAATCTATAAATCAATTTTAATCTACACATGCATGTGAAGTACTATTATTATTATTTAAAATATCCTATTATTACTTAAAAACGACATTGTATCTCAAGGGAATATAATGTGAATTTTATTTTCAAATTAAACATATGATTAAAAAACGATGAAAATCCATTAATATTTAATTAAATAATTCAAAAAATTATTTGCATAAGGAACGCTTCCTCTGTCAAAATCAGCTGATCGTTTGTAAACACTTTCGCTTTCATCCTACCAGTTTGGTCCCCGCAACACACTAACCCAAACCACTTTCGCTTTCATTTGACCGTCCCCGCAACACACGAGCAGACTATTGCTGTCTGTCGTAATATTATTATTATTATTATTATTATTATTATTATTATTATTATTATTATTATTATTATTATTATTGTTATTATTAAACTACGAACGAATAGCAACCACTGTACTTTATATAGTAAATTGAGCCTGGACTGCATATTTAAACTGAAACACTATTAATAATTATTGATTTTACGACTAGAAATGGTCTATTGCTGAGAAAAAATAAGCATAAATTGTATAAATTTGACGGGAGTTTATCGCACATAAGGTTTATCCATGTTTCAGCAGTAGGCATAAAGCCTGAATGAGGCATATACTAATTTGTTTCATACTAGGAGTCATCTCCTTTCAAAGTACACACACACACACACACACACACACACACACACACACATATATATATATATATATATATATATATATATATATATATATATATATATATATATATATATATATATATATATATATATATATATATATATATACACCCCTTGGTAGTAGGTTGGCCAGAACACCAGCCACCCATTGAGATACTACTTCTAGAGTTATTGGATCTTTTAACTGGCCAGACAGTACTACATTAGATCCCGCTCTCTGGTTACGTCCAATTTTTTCTTTTCATACATATGCACCAAATAGTCTGGCCTATCCTTTACACATTCTCCCCTTTCTTCGTACACTTAACACTACTTTCCTCTTAGTAAGGGTAGAAGAGACTCTTTAGCTATGGTAAGCAGCTCTTCTAGGAGAAGGACACTCCAATATAAAATCATTGTTTTCTAGTCTTGGGTAGTGCCATAGCCTCTGTACCATGTTCTTCCATTGACTTGGGTTAGAGTTCTCTTGCTTGAGAGTACACTCAGGCACACGATTCTATCTTATCTCTTCCTATTTTATATTTTTGTAATTTATATCTGAAAGATCTATTCTAATGTAACAGTTTCTGAAATATTTAATTTTAATTGTTTATTACTTTTTAATATAGTTTATTTATTTCCTTGTTTCGTTTCCTCACTGGGCTATTTTTTCATGTTGCCATAATTTGCCCACAAACTGAAATATCTAAACTTGTCCTGCATTTTCCACTATTTGTTTATTTAATGGTTTATTAAATACTTATAAACAACAATGCACATTTTCATATAGATAAAGTTCAATTTTGATAAATTTATGGTATATATAATTACGAAAATTTGAAATAAAACCAATGCACTAATTTTCAAAAGTTGTTGAAGATCAGGTGTATAATTCTACATTTTTCATAAAAAAGTCACGGAATATATATAATATATATTCTGTTTTATTCATTATTGTTTTTTATGCATTCAAATTAAACTGAATTTGAATTTTACAAAAAAAAAAAAAAAAAATATCAGCTGTCCAGGATCAGCTGACTGAACAACCATTGCCAAGTTGGAAAAAATTCCTTCGTAATTCTTGCAAACTGAATCCACTCAAAATCGTATATTAAAAAGTTTTCAGTAATTGAAATTACATTAAAATATCATTTTAAATTATTAATAAATGAATAATAATTTAAATAATACGATATTTTTAATTTTATTAGGATTTTATTTACATTTATATGCATTTCTTAACATCGGTGTCTGGACACACTGTGTTTTGTTTACCTCTGTCATGTGACTCAAACTTGAGTACGATGGCTTACCTGAACTACTATTTCCTCTATAAGTAAGTTATTTTAGGTGTTTTTATTATATTTTATTATATTTAATTAAAGTTCTAAGTATATATGAACGTTTAAAACTGCTTAGACTAAACCAGGTCTTATAAATTACCGAATTTATGATAGAATATTGAAATTTCAAAATCTCATGGCCAGACCTTATGACCGGCCGTGTTTAGGGGCTATATATCTTTATATATTAATTGCCACTATTTGATATATTAGTTTTTTTTAAAGCTGTTAAGTTATTTCCTGTTTTATATTGTCGTACGAGTTGTAACAGCAATGGGTTTGTCACATACAGTAGCTATTTATATAAGAAAAACGAATTTTTTTTTTTAAACTCACAGCAAATTACTTAAGAAAAATCATATTTTGTTAGATTTCTCGTTATATATTGTTCTGTTGATGATATTTTCATAAGTATATCCATCTTTTTTAATCACCACCACCCTACACAAACCCCAGGTGAGAATTGGTCTTTAGGGGGGGGGGGGATGAACCCCAGGTGAGATTCTGTCTTTAGGGGGTGTGTGGCAATGTAAACTACCCTTAATGTCTATGATAATAAGAGCTAATCCAAACATAAGAAAACTAGCAAAGAAATTATTTATGTTAAATTAATGGTGAAATTATAGTTATGGACAGAATATTTTTAGCCAAAAAAGAAAGTTCTTGCTGTAGTAAATAATTTGCTTTCACTGAATTTGACCTTCATTTCAACAGCAAATAAACTGAAAACCCGATTGACTGTCTAAGAACGTGGATATTTTTTTAGAAATCTAATGGTTTTTGCCCTCTATGGGCTCGCTTTCCTCACGGAAAAAGTAAAACAAGCTCCTATGTACTGGTAAGCGGTTTATGATGAGTTGCGCACGTTAACCCCATTAATTATTATTTCTTGGGCAGTAAAGTTTTTATTTGTAGTGAAAATGTAATTTTTTAAGAAAATTTTTTTTTTTTATAGGAAACGTCTGTCTTTTAGTAGAAAATCTTTTTCCGTCTGTAGCTATCACAAAATTGATTCCTGTTTTTATAGTGTTCTGTTGGTGATGGTTCCCCTACAATAATGCCAGGTGAGAATCAGTCTTTAGGGGGATGGCAATGTAAACTACCTTTATGTCTAAGGTAATAACTGCTGATCCCAACAGAACGATAAAAATAAAGAAGTTCTTTATTTCTGCTAAATTAACGTGGTAAAACCACTGTTGTAGTAGGTATGGGGTGACGGAGTTGGATTTTTTATGTTCCCCCTAGGCCTCCAAAGCAGGGGAAGAAAATATTTATTTTTCATTTCCTCACTGGGCTATTTTCCCTGTTGGAGCCCCTTGGCTTATAGCATCCTGCTTTACTAACTAGAGTTGTATCTTAACAAGTAATAATAATAATGGTAACTTTACAAACTCGATGCCCCAGTCCCCCAAATCTCTAGCTACCCCTTAGGGTGAAAAGACACCTTTGGAGTGACAGTGGCAGAGGTACCTCGCTCTAATACTGTTTTCCCCCTAGCACCATTTTCTATATCTTTTAACATGTTCTTATCTCAAGCACCGTGATGTGGCATCACTTGAGGGATTTTTGCATGCCCTGGGCTCGCTTCGCCCGCAAATAAGCAAAATCTCTCTAATGCTTCCTTCTGGCAAGCAATATGCGGATGTGCAGCGCATTCCAGCTGCGTCTGTCACTATTTCTGGGACCATAATATGTTCAAGCATTATAAAACTGACTTGAGATGTCATATAGTCTTGCCTTATTAGTCGGAGTCTCATATTTCCGGGTGAAGGGTTACGAAATTTGGCGTTATGAGTTAACGTATTTATGACATTTAAATATCTTTTGGAAGAACACTTGCTACTGTACTTAAAATCGTCAAAGTTTGGAAATTGTTACGGAGGAGTGTTGAACTAGGTTAGTTTACAACCCTCACAAGTGTCAAACATGAGACTCATGACTGAAATGAAGATTTTTTTTTACAACCCTCACAATTGTCAAACATGAGACTCATGACTGAAATAAAGATTTTTTTAATTGAAGTCTACCGCCAAAGTACACTTTTTAATGAAGTTAATGAAAACCCAGTAAAACCTGTTGTTTAATATTTATCTAGAATCTGATTGGGAAATTTTAGGTGACGCTTAGTCAAATCCTCAGAGGTAGAGATGGGTAAAGTGCAACAAATGCATAAATAGGTCTTTGTCTTGAAACTGCCAATAGCCACATTATTATTATTATTATTATTATTATTATTATTATTATTATTATTATTACTTGCTAAACTACAACCCTAGTTGGAAAAGCACGATGCTGTAAGCCCAAGTGCTCCAACATAGAAAAATAGTGCCATAGCCTCTGTACCATGGTCTTCCACAGTCCTGGATTAGAGTTCTCTTGCTTGAGGGTATACTCGGGCACATTATTCTATTTTGTTTCTCTAACTCTTGTTATTTTGAAGATTTTATAGTTTATATATGAAAGATTTATTTTGTTATTGTCCTTAAACTTCTTTTGTAGTTAATTTACTTATTTCTTTTCCTCACTGGTCTATTTTCCCTGTTAGAGCCCTTGGGCTTATAGCATCTTGCTTTTCCAACTAAGGTTGTAGCTTAGCAAGTAATAATAATAATAATAATATGTAATGAGAGCTACTAATTGTGACATGGGAAACATAAAACAACAACTTGGAGGAAAGTTATTAAACTTACATTAATTTGAATATTTCTCATTATGGATTTGTGCAAAAAATGTGTTGCGAAGAAATGTTGCGTTAATTACCCAAGAAAAACAAACTAGAACGTTGTTTGTGTGTGGAGATAAACGAAATTTACAGTAATGGAGAAAATAAGTGTTCCTGATGTTAGATTTTAAACTGTTTAAAATTTTCATTTGTGAGCGAAGCAAAAGCCATATGAGGGGCGTGATGTAAATTATAGGCATTTGAGACCATAATAGTGACCCATGTGATAGGTGTGTGCAGCATATCCACGTACCACTCGGCAGAACAGAGGAGCTGTGAATTTTTTATTTGCGAGCGAAACAATTCGCGGCGTAGCAAAATCCAAACCGGGACGAACCGGGTCAAGTTAATGTGGGTAAATATTTACTATAGCACAATACTCTTAATAAAGGAAATAGGAAGCGTTACTTTTGTATAGGTACTTTGAAGTGTTCCGATGCAAGTTGGGAGAAACTCCCCTCAAATGGTTTATGCTTGGACGTGGCTCCCCTCGCTTTCTAAGCGGAAAAGTAGTGAGAAATAGTTACCGGTACATAGAAAAAGTTACACAATTGCAATCCAGGGAAATGCTTGGAATAAATTGCTGCTAAAGTAGCTTGTATCCCACTAGGATATTCAGACTGTAGCTTGTATTTGACTAATGATTTAGGTGGGAAAAGGTGAAAATTATTAGTGTATACATTTATTTTATTTAAGGAGTATTTCTTTAGGTTGGATGTGTACTTACTATAGGGAAAACTTTATCTAAAGAAATGTTTTCCCATCCGAAGTTATATAAATTTTAGGTCTCGAATGTGAATCCATTGCTATTATGTTAGTTTGCGAGACTTCCTGGTTCAAGGTACAGTACTTCAATTCCAAAAATGTCTATTTTCAACTTTGGTTTAGAGCTTGCTACTGAACGATACGAGCCTTTATATAATGACGGACAGGGACACGTGGATAGAACACTGTCCAACCTAAGCTTCCCAACCTAACCTAACCTAACCTACAAGCAGTGTCCTTACCTACTTACCTAAAGGGGAGCTAAGACCCCCATGGGAACCCCCTTAGACTGCCCCATTCTTAGCGATAGGATTGAAAATAGGCTTGAAAACTTACTATGTCGTAAGAAATTATCTTGATGTGCATTGGTTTATCATTTATTATTATTACTATTATTATTATTACTTGCTAAGCTACAATCCTAATTGGAAAAGCAGGATGCAGTAAGCCCAAGGGCTCCATAAGTTTTTGTAGTTTATAAATGAAAGATTTATTTTAATGTCACTGTTTTCAAAGTATTTTAATTGTTCATCACTTCCCTCGTAGTCTATCTTCCCTGTTGGAGCCCTTGGGCTTATAGCATTCTGTTTTTCCAACTAGGGTTGTAACTTTGCTAATAATAATGATAATAATAAACATAGAATAGTATTCGTGGGTGTATCCTCAAGCAAGAGATCTCTAATTTGACATTTGAAGACTGATAGAGAGGCTATGGCATTGAAGAACAATGGTTTGCTTTTGTGAGTGTCCTTCACCTAGAAGAGCTGCTTACCATAGCTAAAGAGTCTCCTGTACCCTTGCTCCTGGCATACAAGGATCACTATTTGTCGATGACTTTGCAATTTATTGTAGTGGATCATCTGCTCTACAAGCATGCCAAAATCTTCAAATTGCAATAAATGCTGCTTCCGCATAGGCAAATTCTCGCGCATTCATGTTTCTCCTCAGATGACCAAAGCCATTCGCTTTACTCGTACTCGTAAAAGGGAAGAGATCCCCACCCTTTTCTTAAATGATTGTATTTTGCCATATGAGGATAGTGTCAAGTTTCTTGGAGTCATTTTCGACAAGAAAATGACATTTGGTCCCCATATAAATGACCTATCTATCAGGGTTAAGAAGTCACTGAACATTCTGAAAGTGATATCGCATTTTGATTGGGGTGCTGATAGAACAACTTTGCTTAGAATTTATACATCTTTGTGTCTGAGCAAGTTAGACTATGCATGCCAAATATATGGGTCAGCTACAAAGACTTTACTTGGAAAACTTGATATTGTTCACAATGCTGGGCTTCGCATCTGCACAGGTGCTTACAGAACATCTCCCATTGACAGTCTCTATGTTGATTCTGGCATACCTCCCCTTTCCATTCGCAGAGAGGAGTTGAGTTTGAGGTTTTTAGCTAGGTCCCTTGCTGTGAGAAACAATCCTAACTGTAAATATGTTAGGGCGCCTTTAGATCGGGCTCCTAACAGATCTAGAGTGCCTAAGCCTTTGGAAGTACAGCTGAAAAACGATGCTAGAGAAGTAGGCTTGTTAACAGCACAGATAGCAGAGGTAGGATATCCCAAGTCTCCTCCTTGGTGTAATCCACCTGTTAAAGTATGTTTTACGGCAGGAGGGAAAAATACCTTACCTAGCAAGGTAATGAAAAGTGAGTTTTTAAATCATGCTGCTCAACATCATGGGAAACATGTTTTTACAGATGGCTCCAAATCGGCTGCAGGAGTTGGAAGGGCAGCTGTGGTGGGGGATATTGTTATTAGAAGGAAACTCCCATCCTCTTGTTCAATATTTACTGCTGAGCTGTACGCAATAATTCTCGCAGTCCAACATATTTTTAGAAATGGCAACCAAAATAGTTTTTATACAATTTTTACGGATTCCAATAGTGTTTTACTCTCATTAAAACAAATTATGCCTGGCCATCATCTAGTACAAGAGGTGCAGGACTGGTTAGTACTTCTGCAGTCTAGGAAGAGTATCAGTGTTCACTTCTGTTGGGTCCCTGCCCATGTTGGGGTGGATGGAAATGAACAAGTAGATAAGGCAGCAAAGGAAGCTTCAGGGCTAAGTAATCCATCCCCCTTGAGTATTCCTTACAAAGATCTTAAAAGTGAGATTCATCTTTACTGTAAAAATAAGTGGCAAGCTCGATGGTCTGAACTGACCACCAATACAAAATTGAAACAAATCCACCCATTGGTGGATAAATGGTCATCTTGTAATTCTACAAGTAGGAGGGATACCATTATTTTAACTAGGCTGCGTATTGGCCATACACATGCAACGCACAATTATTTAATGAAGAGTGGGGAAGGGAGACAGGCCCCTCTTTGTAATACCTGTCAAGTGACAATGGATGTTAAACATATTTTAGTCGATTGTCCTGTTTCTAATCTTCAGAGGAGGACACATTTACTCCAGGACAAACCTTTAAGAGATATACTGGGAGAAAACTGTAATACCCTGAACTTGAGAAAATTTATACAAAGTATTGGGTTATATTACGAGCTATAATTGATTTTATGAATTGATTTATTTATTTTACCCTTTTGATCCCTATTTATTTCACATCTAGATTTTATTGTATGAAAGTGTTGCGATTTGTATTAAAGGTTAAAATGATACTAAATGGTGTGAGTATACAGATATGATTGAATGATTTTTGTTATATAGCACTGAATGGCCTTTGATGCCCCAGTGCTTGGCTTAATGCCCAAATCCTATATTCAATTCAATTCATCCTCTGGCGTGTAGCGTGTATGACTGTATGGTTAGTCTTATGCCGTTTTTTTCACTACCTAATGATTTTGGGTATCTTTTTGAAGATGCAAGAAGAGAAGCAAATAACTTAGCAGATAATTGGTTTTCATGTTAAATTTCTGGAATGAGATTTTGAAGAATTTTCAGATTATGGATAAGTAAATCTTTGCAAAATGAAAATGTGAACTTGAAAACATGTGCGTATTATTATTATTATTATTATTATTATTATTATTATTATTATTATTATTATCCAAGCTACAACCCTATTTGGAAAAGCAAGATGCTATAAGCCCAGGGGCTCCAACAGGGAAAAATAGCCCAGTGAGGAAAGGAAATAAGGAAATGAATAAATGAAGAGAACAAATTAACAATAAATCATTTTAAAATAAGTAACAACGTCAAAACAGACATGTCATATATAAACTATTAACAACATCAAAAACAAATATGTCATAAATAAACTATAAAAAGACTCATGTCTGCCTGGTCAACAAAAAAGCATTTGCTCCAACTTTGAACTTTTGAAGTTCTACTGATTCAACAACCCGATTAGGAAGATCATTCCACTAGGGACCCAGATGTGCATTTCACTTGATGAATTTGAATGTTATGAAGCAACTGCTATGGAAAGGCCACCAGATGTTGCTTACAAGAAGGTACGCAATTGCGGAGATGCGCCTGATGTATATTTCAATGCCAGAGACAAATAACCACATATTACACAGTTTAAAGGTTTAAAGGTGGCTCATGAATGGCAGAGGCAAGGGACAGTGACATTGCCCTAGCAATCAGGATGATGCCCTAGAGACTGACCGTATATGATCAGCGCCCAAGCCTCCTCTCCACCCAAGCTAGGACCAGGGAAGGCCAGGCAGTGGCTGCTGATGACTCAGCAGATTGACCTATAGGCTCACCCAAACCCAGATTGACCTATAGGCTCCCCTAAACCCCCCAATCTTAGCTCACAAGGATGGTAAGGTTGCAGACACTAATGGCACTAACGAGTCTGAGCGGGACTCGATCCCCCGATGGGCAAACACCAGGCAGAGACGTTGCCAATTAGGCCACAGCATATTTGAAACTCTGGTTAAAAAGAGAGAGATATAAAGACATATAACCAGTGCTATCAAAAGCGGATTTCAACAGTAGTTTCTCAGCTGAGCTTCTGCTGTTTCATTCATATGTGCGCTATAAATTCAGTTAAACAAAAAATGTAGAAACAAGATTCCATCAGGCTGAACTTTATCAAAGGGATTTTGACGTAGGGAAAATCTATTTTTGGCCTCGAGCCCTGTCGTCCTGATGGAAGTTCCTTCTGGCACCCCCCGGAAACGACTATCCGAAGATATCGCGTATAATCAGGGACGTATCCTAAGAAAACCATAGATATCTGCAACCCAACCAGACCTTACCCGGTCTAATCCACAAAGGGGAAGGATAAATAACGAGCTGTTACACATCCTATCACCTTCGGAGTGCCCCTATGCGTTCCTGCTTCTCATTCCTTCGAACACAGCTGTTAGCTAGAAGATAATACTGAGTGTGCTTTTCCAAATGTAGACATTGGCTTTCGTATATTTTTAACATCAGTGGTCACATACTTTTCAGCTGAAAGCTCATTTTCTCATTTGAAGCATTAAAAATCCCATCAGAACAACTGGATGCTTTATCTCTTTTGAATATAAAAGCAGATGTGTTACGTTGGATCAGTTTTGAGGATCTGTTAATTTTTACCTCCAGGCTATTTGGAACTTTCCAACCCTTAACCCCCAGGGGTTATTTTTTTTCAAGCACATTTTGCAGTATATTTTTTTTAAATTGCTATAACAGCCTTAATTTTTGTCTTAGAGAGGTCAGGTTGGTCTCTTTCTCTTGGAAAATGCCTGAAGTTTCTCAAAAAATTATCAAAAATATGCAAAAAAAAATGTAAATAGCAGTTTTTTTGCAAGGACGTACCGGTACGTCCATGGGGGTAAAGGGATGGGTTTTGTGAAACGTACCAGTACGTCCTTTGGGGGTAAAAGGGTTAATCTATTTTCACAGTGAGATCTGTTGCATATTCATATATTGTTTTCTTTAGAGTGAAATTCCGATTTATTCCCTTATAAAGGCTAATGGTGTTTTGTTTCAATTCCAGCATCATATGAAGATGAGCGCTAGAACAGCAGCCTGGCAAATCCAACCCCCCACGTGGCGCCCAACCACACATCTATCTGGAATTGGACCTGCTGCCATGCAAAGGCTAGAAAACCTCTCCACCCATTACCGTGTATGGTGAGTATCATATTCATTTAGACCAGTGGTTCCCAAACTGGGGGGCGCGCCCCACTAGGGGGGCGTGAGGATGATAAAAGGGGGGCGTGAAGTCATCTGCTCGAAATTACTTGTTTAATAGAATAATAAAATCATTAAAAGAACAAATATCTGTCATTACATACATGCATCCATCTCACTAAATTTGACCAGAAATTATGCCTTAGTCTCATAAGTATTTCCAAATATTATATGCCATGTTTTCAAATTATCTATTCTTAAAATTGCAACTCAATTTTGCCAATTTGCTAATGTTCAAACTTTTTTTTCGCTCACTTTGAACCAAATGTTTCGCTTTTAGTTACTGGAATGAACTATTATTTGTTTGAGTGGCTTTCATTATTAAAATGTAATACAAACAGAAATCTGTTTTCCTGTGCAATGCTAAGTAATAAATGTAAGAATCATTTCATATAAAAAAAAAGAGAGGAGTGGGGGCGTACGGGTCTACTGGAAGCAAAAAGGAGGCGTCAGGTAAGATAGTTTGGGAACCACTGATTTAGACCTTCACTGTGGGTGGGCTTGGGAAGAAGGGTTTAGGACTAGCACTCCCATTCTCCCTATGTCTTTCTCAATCTCAAGTTAAAAATATCTCATCAGGGTATGAAAGAATTATTCTTCAAGGGTTAGAGGAAAGAATTAGTAAAATCTGTGGGTTCATTGATATAAAGGCCTTTATTTGGAATTATCAATGTAGTCTGAGTGTCTATCCTCAACTCCTTGAACAGCCTGATAGATTTCTACTCCCTTCACAGCACCATTGAATACTCTTGAAGTCCAGAAATTTCCATTCAGCAAGGTCGTGAATAATAAGCTGAATAATATAAACAAAAAAGGGCAAGGCCCCCTCCAAAATCCCAAAACTCATAGATCTGGTACTTAACTTAGATGTAGTGACAGTGGAGTCGGACATCTTGAGGTAAAACCAGAGAAAAACCAGCGAAATACACACACCAGACAAAAACCGGTTATTAAACTGCGTGCTAATAAAGGAGTGTCGTCACTGGCGTGGGTTGACTAGTAGCAGTACGAGATTGAACGGCACCTCGCTGTTCGGGGATTTTGACAGGAGATATCTAAATGGTGCGAGGCCTCTGGTTGTGATTTATCGCGCCCCAGTATTATATCGACACCTTATACAGGTGAGCGAGCTGGGTTCAACCTAGCATTCCCATGCAAATTTTTCTCTGGTAATATATAGCAGTTATATACCTTAGAAATGGTGCTTGAGGAGCATTTCACTGGGCGACACGGGTCTCTCGCCTAGAAAAAGATTTTTCCTTCGTCAAAATCCCTTTTTTTTCCCTCTTGTTTGTGTGATAATTTTGCAAAATATTCAAAATTGTTTGTCAATTGAAAGTAAACTACTTCAGCTACTGTATATTATAGAAAAAAAAGTTGAGAATACATCTTTAATAGAATTTAAGTAAGGTGTTCCAAATAAGGTCCTGGTGCTAGTAGAAATTTATAGTTTTCTGTTTTTTTCTCTTTGTCAGATTTTTCCCATAAATTTAATTCTATTTTCCTCCCAGCATATTTTTTCTATAAATTTAATTCTATTTTCCTCCCTGCATATTTTTTCCATCTTATAACTTTTAGGTATTCTTTGTCAAACATTTTAACCCTTTTACCCCCAGGCTCTTTGGAAATTTCCAACCCTTAACCCCCAGGGGGTTATTTTTTTCCCAGCACATTTTGCAGTATATTTTTTTTTAAATTGCTGTAACAGCCTTAATTTTTGTCATAGAGAGGTCAGGTTGGTCTCATTCTCTTGGAAAATGCCTGATTTTTTTCAAAATATCAAAAATATGGAAAAAATAATTTTTATAGCATTTTTTAACAGGGACGTACCGGTATGTCCATGGGGGTAAAGGGATGGGTTTTGTGAAACGTACCAGTACGTCCTTTGGGGGTAAAAGGGTTAAGCTATTTTCACAGTGAGATCTGTTGCATATTCATATATTGTTTTCTTTAGGGTGAAATTCCGATTTATTCCCTTATAAAGGCTAATGGTGTTTTGTTTCAATTCCAGCATCATATGAAGATGAGCGCTAGAACAGCAGCCTGGCAAGTCCAACCCCCCACGTGACGCCCAACCACACATCTATTTGGGACCTGCTGCCATGCAAAGGCTAGAAAACCTCTCCACCCATTACCGTGTATGGTGAGTATCATATTCATTTAGACCAGTGGTTCCCAAACTGGGGGGCGCGCCGCTCTAGGGGGGCGTGAGGATGATAAAAGGGGGGCATGAAGTCATCTGCTCGAAATTACTTGTTTAATAGAATAATAAAATCATTAAAAGAACAAATATCTGTCATTACATACATGCATCCATCTCACTAAATTTGACCAGAAATTATGCCTTAGTCTCATAAGTATTTCCAAATATTAAATGCCATTTTTCAATATTAATCTTACCCGGTGATCATGTAGCTGCAGCTCTGCTGCCCGACAGAAAAAACCTACGGGCGGGATACGCCAGCGATCGCTATACAGGTGGGGGTGTACAACAACAGCGCCATCTGTCGAGTAGGTCTCAAGTACTTCTTGTCAACAAAGAACCAATTTTCTCTCTTGTCGTGCCACCGGCAAGACCTACTTGATACGCTGTTGTTTCTGGAGTTGATTTTCACGCTATTTGGTGAAGTATTCTCTCTAGTTATTAGCTTTCGCTGTACAGAAGTTATCATCAATACTTTATCACTTTCATTGATTAGATTTTGGATTATTTGTTGACGACTTGGATAGATTTTGGATTTCCCCCTTTGACTAATTCAAGATGTCTGACCCTACTCAAGTCCCCAAGTACAGGCAGTGTAGCGCTAGGGACTGTTCTAGGCGTCTTCCGAAGGCCTTTATAGATCCTCACACCGTTTGTTCCAATTGTAGGGGTAAAGCCTGTCAATTGGAAGATCGATGTGAGGAATGCGCTGGGCTTTCGGAATTCGATTTTCAAGAATTCCTCAATAATGCACGTAGGCTAGAGAAGGATAGGATCAGGAGGAGTTCGTCTCGCTCTTTTGATTTTTCCTCTCCCCATGCCCCACAACCTATTCCTTCCCCTGTAGTGGTTACACCCGACCCTCCTACTAGCTCTCATCAACCTTCGATGGCGGATATGATGCGTGCCATTCAGGCTCTTGGTGACAGAGTTGAGTCATTAGCGAATGACCGCAATCAACTCCTGGCTGACGTCAGGGAGTTGAAGGAGAAAAGTGCAGTGGGAAGTGTAGTGAGTGTCAGTGCAGTGAAAAGTGTCAGTGTTACGCATGAGGGTGCGTCTGTTCGTGCCTGTCGTCCTCCCAGTCCGGGACCTCTTGCAAGCTCCCAAGCCCAGGGGAGAAGCAATGTCGTACGACCAAAGGGTTCGACAGGCCTTGATCAGCGTACAGACGTACCCTCAGTGGTTGAGGACGTATCTTGCAGAGATCGTCCCACCCACAAACAGACGAGTGAGCCCATTCATTCCTCGTCTGCGGAAGAAGTTTCTCGACAGAAACGCTGGACCAAGGTCTCACGACCTCTCAAGCGCAAGGTCCCTTCCGAGCGAGTCCAACGGCCCAGGTGTAGCCACTGGGTCAGTTCGGACTCGCCGCAGTCTTCCGAAGACTGCACACCTCCCAAGAGAGGTAGAGTGGTTCCGCAGCAGGCAATCACTCCGTCTGTTGCCGCACCAACCGCTGTAGACCCTAAGTGGTCTTTGCTGCAGTCTATGCAGACTCAGCTAGCTTCCTTCATGCAGGAGTATCGTGCTGAGAAGGTTGACGCTGCACCCGTTAACCTACAACCTGCCACGGTTGTGCGCTCAGCTGACACTGCGGCTGCCTGCTCCCACACTCCGGCTGTGAGAGCTCCACCACCGATGCGCAGTCGAACCTGCCAGACGCATGTTGACGTTAGCCGACGTGCGGCACCCTCCGTTGACATGCGTGAGCTACTGCATCAGCAGTGGGAAGGTGCAGTCAAGCTGCCGTGTTTTGACGCGATGCGGCAGTCTCCGCAACCCACGGCAGTCCCCACCACGCACCACCACTCCGCTTTGGTTGTTGCCAGCTCTCAGACTGACCAGCAGCGGCATGATGTTGGATCCAGTGCAGCTACGCATGCACCCGTGCTGCCGGATTCAGCCGTTCAGCTTTCTTCTCCTCCTTTGCCGCTTCCTCCTCAGCATTCGGATGAAGGAATCTCTGATGACGACGAAGCTGCGCATTTGGACGATCAACACTCCGACATAGATGAACCCAAGACTACGCCTCCCTCCTTAGACTTTAGGAAAGTCCTTGCCCTGTTTAAGGAGTTGTATCCGGACCAGTTTGTGTCTGCAGCTCCACGCTCACCTCCCTCTGAGTTCACTTTAGGCGTATGGTATGCCACAGGAGAGGTTCTCGGCTTGGGAGTTCCTGCCTCTGCCCAGGGCGACTTCTCAAGCCTGGTAGACTCTCCCAGCAGACTGGCTATGAGACGGTCCAAGATTTGCTGGACTTCTTCGGACATGGACCATCTTTTAAAGGGAGTTTTCCGTGCGTTTGAGATCTTTAACTTCCTAGACTGGTGTTTGGGAGCGTTGAGCAGAAAGACCTCCCCTTCGGAGAAGGACTCTTCCATGCTCATCATGTCCTGCATGGACAAAGCCATTCGGGATGGGTCTGGCGAGCTTGCGGCTTCTTTCGTGTCTGGAGTTCTCAAGAAGCGAGATCACCTTTGCTCCTTCTTGTCGGCGGGAGTCACACCATGTCAGAAGTCAGAGCTGATGTTTGCTCCGCTATCGAAGTGTCTCTTTCCTGAAGAGCTGATCAAGGGGATTGCCGCCTCGTTGATCCAGAAAGACACCCATGACCTGGTGGCGTCATCCGCACGTAAAGTCGCAGCTTTACCTTCCGTGCCTAGACCTAGGATGGACACACCAGCGTCTAGGTTCATTCCGCCCTTTCGTGGCAGAACCTCCAGCAGAGGAGGTTCCCGTGCCAATAGTCAACGTGGCAACAAGAAGAAGGGTTCCAAGTCCTCAAGAGGCAGAGTCTGACTGTCATCTTCTCCAGACAGCAGTGGGAGCCAGGCTCAAGAACTACTGGCAGGCCTGGGAGAACAGGGGTGCAGACGCACAGTCTGTGAAGTTACTCAGAGAGGGGTACAGGATTCCATTCTTGCGCAAGCCCCCTCTAGCAACAACTCCCATCGACCTCTCTCCCAGGTACAGAGAGGAGGACAAGAGGCTAGCTTTACAGCAAGAGGTGTCTCTCTTGCTACAAAAGTGAGCGGTAGTCATAGTCCGGGACCATCAATCCCCGGGCTTCTACAACCGTCTCTTCTTAGTAGCGAAGAAGACAGGAGGGTGGAGACCGGTGCTAGACGTCAGTGCTCTAAATGTCTTTGTCACCAAGCAGACGTTCACCATGGAGACGACGAAGTCGGTGCTAGCATCGGTCAGGAAGGAAGACTGGATGGTCTCGTTAGACCTAAAGGACGCGTACTTTCACGTCCCCATCCACCCAGATTCCCAACCTTTCCTAAGGTTCGTCTTTGGGAAGGTGGTTTACCAGTTCCAAGCCCTGTGCTTTGGCCTAAGCACGGCACCTCTAGTGTTTACCAGACTGATGAGGAATATTGCCAAATTCCTGCATTTAGCAGACATCAGAGCCTCCCTCTATTTGGACGACTGGCTTTTAAGAGCTGCGTCAAGTCGTCGCTGTCTGGAGAATCTCAGATGGACTCTGGATCTGACCAAGGAATTGGGTCTCCTGGTCAATATAGAAAAGTCCCAACTCGTCCCATCCCAAACTATAGTCTATCTAGGTATGGAGATTCAGAGTCAAGCTTTTCGGGCTTTTCCGTCGGCCCCCAGAATCAGTCAAGCCCAAGAATGCATCCAGAGCATGCTGAAGAGGAACCGATGTTCAGTCAGACAGTGGATGAGTCTGATAGGGACGCTTTCATCGCTGGACCAGTTCATCGCGTTAGGGAGACTCCACCTCCGACCCCTTCAGTATCACCTAGCTGCTCACTGGAGAAAGGACATGACGCTAGAAGCGGTCTCAGTTCCTATCTCCGAGAAGATGAAGTCTGCACTAACTTGGTGGAAGAACAACATTCTTCTCAGGGAAGGTCTACCACTGGCTGTTCAGACCCCCGACCACCTTCTCTTCTCGGACGCATCGGACACGGGCTGGGGTGCGACACTGGACGGTCGGGAATGCTCGGGCACGTGGAATCCGGATCAAAGAGCACTACACATCAACTGCAAGGAGCTACTGGCAGTTCATCTGGCCTTGAGAAGCTTCAAGTCCCTCCTTCTAGGCAAGGTGGTGGAGGTGAACTCCGACAACACTACAGCCTTGGCGTACATCTCCAAGCAAGGAGGGACTCATTCGATGAAGTTGTTCGAGATCGCAAGGGACCTCCTCACCTGGTCAAGAGATCGAAACATATCTCTTGTAACGAGGTTCATTCAAGGCGACATGAATGTCATGGCAGACCGCCTCAGCCGGAAGGGTCAGATCATCCCTACAGAATGGACCCTTCACAAGAATGTTTGCAACAGACTATGGACCCTGTGGGGTCAGCCCACCATAGATCTGTTCGCTACCTCGATGACCAAGAGGCTCCCAAATTATTGCTCACCGATTCCGGACCCAGCAGCAGTTCACATAGATGCCTTTCTTCTGGATTGGTCCCATCTAGACCTTTATGCGTTCCCCCCGTTCAAGATTGTCAACAAGGTACTGCAGAAGTTCGCCTCTCACGAAGGGACAAGGTTGACGTTGGTTGCTCCCCTCTGGCCCGCGAGAGAATGGTTCACCGAGGTACTGCAATGGCTAGTAGACGTTCCCAGGACTCTTCCTCTAAGAGTGGACCTTCTGCGTCAGCCGCATGTAAAGAAGGTACACCCAAGCCTCCACGCTCTTCGTCTGACTGCCTTCAGACTATCGAAAGACTCTCAAGAGCTAGAGGCTTTTCGAAGGAGGCAGCCAGAGCGATTGCCAGAGCAAGGAGGACATCCACTTCAAGGTCTACCAGTCAAAATGGGAAGTCTTCCGAAGCTGGTGCAAGGCGAATTCAGTATCCTCAACCAGTACCTCTGTAACGCAGATAGCTGACTTCCTTTTACACCTAAGGAATGTAAGATCCCTTTCAGCTCCTACGATCAAAGGTTACAGAAGCATGTTGGCAGCAGTCTTCTGCCACAGAGGCTTAGATCTTTCCAACAACAAAGATCTACAGGACCTCCTTAAGTCTTTTAAGACCTCAAAGGAGCGTCGGTTAGCCACACCAGGTTGGAACTTAGACGTGGTTTTAAGGTTCCTGATGTCAGCAAGGTTCGAACCGCTTCAATCAGCCTCTTTTAAAGATCTCACTTTGAAGACTCTTTTCCTCGTTTGCTTAGCAACAGCTAAAAGAGTCAGTGAGATACACGCCTTCAGCAGGAACATAGGAATTACATCTGAAACGGCTACATGTTCCTTACAGCTTGGTTTTTTAGCTAAAAACGAACTCCCTTCTCGTCCTTGGCCCAAATCGTTCGAGATTCCAAGTCTGTCCAGTTTGGTTGGAAACGAACAAGAGAGAGTGCTATGTCCAGTAAGAGCTCTTAAATACTATTTAAGACGTACGAAGCCATTACGAGGACAATCAGAAGCTTTATGGTGTTCTATTAAGAAACCTGCTTTACCGATGTCGAAGAACGCAGTTTCTTATTACATCAGGCTTTTGATTAGAGAAGCCCATTCTCATCTGAATGAGGAGGACCATGCTTTGCTGAAGGTAAGGACACATGAAGTTAGAGCTGTCACAACTTCAGTGGCCTTCAAACAAAACAGATCTCTGCAGAGTGTAATGGATGCAACCTATTGGAGAAGCAAGTCAGTGTTCGCATCATTTTACCTTAAAGATGTCCAGTCTCTTTACGAGAACTGCTACACCCTGGGACCATTCGTAGCAGCGAGTGCAGTAGTAGGTGAGGGCTCAACCACTACATTCCCATAATCCCATAACCTTTTTTAATCTTTCTCTTGAAATGCTTTTTATTGTTGTTTTTGGGTTGTACGGAAGGCTAAGAAGTCTTTCGCATCCTGGTTGATTTGGCGGGTGGTCAAATTCTTTCTTGAGAAGCGCCTAGATTAGAGGTTGTGATGAGGTCCTTTAGTATGGGTTGCAGCCCTTCATACTTCAGCACCTAGGAGTCGCTCAGCATCCTAAGAGGATCGCGAGGCTCAGTAAGGAAGACGTACTTAAAAAGGCAGAGTAATGGTTCAAGTCGACTTCCTTACCAGGTACTTATTAATTTTATGTTTGTTATTTTGAATAACTGCTAAAATGAAATACGGGATACTTAGCTTCTAATGTTAACATGTATGCTGGTCTCCACCCACCCCCCTGGGTGTGAATCAGCTACATGATCACCGGGTAAGATTAATATTGAAAAATGTTATTTTCATTAGTAAAATAAATTTTTGAATATACTTACCCGGTGATCATGAATTAAAGGACCCACCCTTCCTCCCCATAGAGACCCAGTGGACCGAGGAGAAAATTGGTTCTTTGTTGACAAGAAGTACTTGAGTACCTACTCGACAGATGGCGCTGTTGTTGTACACCCCCACCTGTATAGCGATCGCTGGCGTATCCCGCCCGTAGGTTTTTTCTGTCGGGCAGCAGAGCTGCAGCTACATGATCACCGGGTAAGTATATTCAAAAATTTATTTTACTAATGAAAATAACATGTTTTCAAATTATCTATTCTTAAATTTGCAACTCAATTTTGCCAATTTGCTGATGTTCAAACTTTTTTTTCGCTCACTTTGAACCAAATGTTTCGCTTTTAGTTACTGGAATGTACCATTATTTGTTTGAGTGGCTTTCATTATTAAAATGTAATACAAACAGAAATATGTTTTCCTGTACAATGCTAGGAAATAAATGTAAGAATCATTTCATATAAAAAAAAAGAGAGGAGTGGGGGCGTACGGGTCTACTGGAAGCAAAAAGGAGGCGTCAGGTAAGATAGTTTGGGAACCACTGATTTAGACCTTCACTGTGGGTGGGCTTGGGAAGAAGGGTTTAGGACTAGCACTCCCATTCTCCCTATGTCTTTCTCAATCTCAAGTTAAAAATATCTCATCAGGGTATGAAAGAATTATTCTTCAAGGGTTAGAGGAAAGAATTAGTAAAATCTGTGGGTTCATTGATATAAAGGCCTTTATTTGGAATTATCAATGTAGTCTGAGTGTCTATCCTCAACTCCTTGAACAGCCTGATAGATTTCTACTCCCTTCACAGCACCATTGAATACTCAAAGTCCAGAAATTTCCATTCAGCAAGGTCGTGAATAATAAGCTGAATAATATAAACAAAAAAGGGCAAGGCCCCCTCCAAAATCCCAAAACTCATAGATCTGGTACTTAACTTAGATGTAGTGACAGTGGAGTCGGACATCTTGAGGTAAAACCAGAGAAAACCAGCGAAATACACACACCAGACAAAAATCGGTTATTAAACTGCGTGCTAATAAAGGAGTGTCGTCACTGGCGTGGGTTGACTAGTAGCAGTACGAGGTTGAACGGCACCTCGCTGTTTGGGGATTTTGACAGGAGATATCTAAATGGTGCGAGGCCTCTGGTTGTGATTTATCGCGCCCCAGTATTATATCGACACCTTATACAGGTGAGCGAGCTGGGTTCAACCTGGCATTCCCATGCAATTTTTTCTCTGGTAATATATAGCAGTTATATACCTTAGAAATGGTGCTTGAGGAGCATTTCACTGGGCGACACGGGTCTCTCGCCCAGAAATAGATTTTTCCTTCGTCAACATCCCTTTTTTTCCCTCTATTGTTTGTGTGATAATTTTGCAAAATATTCAGAATTGTTTGTCAATTGAAAGTAAACTACTTCAGCTACTGTATATTATAGAAAAAAAATTGAGAATACATCTTTAATAGAATTTAAGTAAGGTGTTCCAAATAAGGTCCTGGTGTTAGTAGAAATTTATAGTTTTCTGTTTTTTTCTCTTTGTCAGATTTTTTCCATAAATTCAATTCTATTTTCCTCCCTGCATATTTTTTCCATCTTATAACTTTTAGGTATTCTTTGTCAAACATTTTAACCCTTTTACCCCCAGGCTCTTTGGAAATTTCCAACTCTTAACCCCCAGGGGGTTATTTTTTTCCCCGGCACATTTTGCAGTATATTTATTTTAAATAGCTGTAACAGCCTTAATTTTTGTCATAGAGAGGTCAGGTTGGTCTCATTCTCTTGGTAAATGCCTGAATTTTCTCAAAAAATTATCAAAAATATGAAAAAACAAAAATTATAGCATTTTTTTTGTAAGGGGGTACCGGTACGTCCATGGGGGTAAAGGGATGGGTTTTGTGAAACGTACCAGTACGTCCTTAGTGGTTAAAAGGGTTAAGCTATTTTCTCAGTGAGATCTGTTGCATATTCATATGTATGTTTTCTTTAGAGTGAATTGCCAATTTATTCCCTCATTTATAAAGGCTAATGGTGTTTGTTTCAATTCCTCAATTCCAGCATCATATGAAGATGAGCGCTAGAACAGCGGCCTGGCAAGTCCAACCCCCCACGTGACGCCCAACCACAACATCTATGTGGGATTGAACCTGCTGCCATGCAAAGGCTAGAAAACTTCTCCACCCATTACCGTGTATAGTGAGTATCATGTTCATTTAGACCTTCAGTGTGGGTGGGCTTGGGAAGAAGGGTTTAGGAATAACATGCCCTTTTTCCCTATATCTTTCTCAACCTCAAGTTAAAAATATCTCATCAGGGCATGAAAGAATTATTCTTTAAGGGTTAGAGGAAAGAATCTGTAAAACTTTGGTTTCATTGATCTAAAGGTCTTTATTTGAAATTATTAATGTAGTCTTGTTGTTGTATGGTCTCTCTGAGTGTCTATCTTCAACTCCTTGAACAGCCTGACGTATTCTATGTCCAGAGATTCCTACTCCCTTCACAGTACCACTGAATACTCTTCAAGTCCAGAAATTTCCATTTTTTCTTCTATTGTTTGTGTGATAATTTTGCAAAATATTCAAAATTGTTTGTCAATTGAAAGTAAACTACTTCAGCTACTGTATATTATAGAAAAAAAAGTTGAGAATACATCTTTTATAGAATTTAAGTAAGATGTTCCCAATAAGGGGCTGGTGCCGGTAGGAATTTATAATTCTCAGTTTTTTTCTCTTCGTAAGGTTTTTCCATAAATTTAATTTCATTTTCCTCCCTGCATATTTTTTCCATCTTCTAATAACTTTTAGGTATTCTTTGTCAAACATTTATGTGATCCTATATTGTAGCAAATACCAGCCATATTGCAACGGCTGTTTGGTACCCTTGACAGTTAGGTATTTGTTGAGGGCATACCCCTCTTCAAAGGATACATTATCTATTTGAGGCTCGGGGTGAAGACGACAGGTTCATCTTATGCCAAAATTCATAGACGTGTCATACTTTGCTAGCGGTATTTTCAGATTTATTTCAGAAGGTGATCTGAAAGCCATCTAACTTTTTATAATGACATCTTCACTTTTATTGTTTTATAGGTAGTAGGTTAGCCAGGGCACCAGTCACCTGTTGAGACTACTGCTAGAGAGTAATGAGGTCCTTGGACTGGCCGGACAGTACTATATTGGATCGTTCTCTTTGGTTACTGTTCACCTTTTCTTTGCCCACACATACACCGAATAGTCCGGCAAGTTCTTTACAGATTCTCCTCTGTCCTCATACACCTGACAACACTGAGATTACCAAACAATTCTTCTTCACCCAAGGGGTTGTCTATTGCACTGTAATTGTTCAGTGGCTACTTTCCTCTTGGTTAGGGTAGAAGAAACTCTTTAGCTATGGTAAGCAGCTATTCTAGGAGAAGGACACTCCAAAATCAAACCATTGTTCTCTAGTCTTGGGTAGTGCCATAGCCTCTGTACCATGGTCTTCCACTGTCTTGAGTTAGAGTTCTCTTGATTGAGGATACACTCGGGCACACTATTTTATGTAATTTCTCTTCCTCTTGTTTTGTTAGATTTTTTATAGTTTACATAAATATTTATTTTAATGTTACTGTTTAGAATATTTAATTTTTTCTTGTTTATGTTCCTCACTGGGCTATTTTTCCCTGTTGGGCTTATAACATCTTGCTTTTCTAACTAGGGTTGTAGCTTAGCTAGTAATAATAATAATAAGAAATTAATAACAGCTTTAGTGGATAAGAATGTATTAAGGTGGTTGGCCATGTAGAGAATGGAAAATAGCCATTGCTAAGAACGGGATGAATGCACGAGTTGATGGGAGATTTAAAAGAGGGAGCCCAAGGTATGGGTGGATGGATGGAGTGAAGAAAGCTATATATGATAGGAGGATTAGATGTGAGAGAAGCAAAAGTGTGTGCTAGAAATATTAATGAGGGTTAAGCTATTATGACGCAGTTCCGATAGGCCCTTCCTTGCTCCTTCCTCCAGTCGCCTTGGTGACAGCTGAGGTAGCAGCAGTAGGGGATTTCGCATGTGAAGTTTCATTTGTGGTGCAGTACCAACCAAAGTCGGCTGAATCCCTCGTCAGGTTGGGCGGAGCTAAGAGAAGAAAACCCCCCCTCTTTTTTTTTTTTATGTTAAGCTACCCCCTGAATTGGGGTAAGTGTCTTGATAGAGTTATTATTATTATTATTATTATTATTATTAAATGTAAGCTACAACCCTAGTTGGAAAAGCAGGATGCTATAAGGCCAGGGGCCCCAACAGGGAAAATAGCCCAGTGAGGAAAGGAAATAAGGAAAAATAAAATATTTTAGGAATAGTAACAATATTCAAATAAATATTTCCTATTTACTGTAAACAATAAAAACTTTACATCTGTGTGGAAAAATAAAATATTTTAGGAATAGTAACAATATTCAAATAAATATTTCCTATTTACTGTAAACAATAAAAACTTTACATCTGTGTATTTATATATCAATATATATTAGGATTATAGTAGCATATATTTACTTGTTAGTTATACTGGTCCCCCTTTCACATCTCAAATGAATGGTCACCCTACATATGCTGGCCAGTGTGTGCAGTATTGTCTCGTATGGTGGCTATAATGTGCAATACTGTGCATTAAGTAGGCCATACTGTGTAGTATTGTGCCTTATTATGGCCATGCTGTGTAGTTTTGTGCCTTAACCCTATTTGGAACTTTCCAACCCTTAACCCCCAGGGGTTATTTTTTTTTTTCAAGCACATTGTGCAGTATATTTTTTTTTAAATTGCTCTAACAGCCTTAATTTTTGTCATAGCGAGGTCAGGTTGGTCTCATTATTTTGGAAAATGCCTGAAGTTTCTCATAAAGTTATCCAAAATATGCAAAAAAAAAAAATGTAAATAGCAGTTTCTTGCAAGGACGTAACAGTACGTCCATGGGGGTAAAGGGATGAGTTTTGTGAAACGTACCAGTACAGTACGTCCATTGGGGGTAAAAGGGTTAACTGATAATTCCCTTGATTTAACGAATATGGACGCTTTAGTACCCGGACGTCTCGTCTCCTACCATCAAGTGACATTCTGATTTTCCTGCCAGGAAAAATTGCAGCAATATTGGTAGCACTTTGAATTAAGCTATAAAGTATCAAAGGAAGCCTTTGTTGAGAAATTAAAGTTTAATATGGACATTATTACTGATAGGTAAACTAAACTGAATAAGATTTTTTCCATCGCGTTTTAGGTAAAGTCGGGTTTGAAGTAATCTACTAATAAGGTAATCAAATTTAGATAAGCAAAATGATGCAAATAAGGGGAAAATTTGAAGTTCAAGGAAGAAATTTCTCCTTGCGATCTTGTTTTGTATAGTCGTCAACTCTTGGAATAGTTCCTGACGACCTAATTTCCAAATCAATAGTTTAAATGGCAAAACTAACATTCCACCTCAATCCTAATTATGAAAGAAAATTTGCATTTGAAAATATCTATAACCCTTCGTTGAATATAGAATATACAGATTTTCTGTCCTTTTACTACATTCTGATTTTAGAAGAAAATTTTTTGTTGAATACCCAGTCTAATCCACTAAGGGGAAGGATAAATAAGGAGCCGTTACACATCCTATCACCTTCGAGTGCCCCTATACGTTCCTGCTTCTCATTCCTTTGAACGCAGCTGATAGCTATAAGATGATAATACTGAGTGTGCTTTTCCAAATGTAGACATTGACTTTCGCATACTTTTAACATCAATGGTCACAAATTTTTCAGCTGAAAGCTCATTTTCTCATTTGAAGCATTAAAAATCCCATTAGAACAACTGGATGCTTTATCTCTTAAATATAAAAGCAGATATGTTCAGTTGGATCAGTTTTGAGGATCTGTTAACCCTTTTACCTCCAGGCTATTTGGAACTTTCCAACCCTTAACCCCAAGGGGTTATTTTTTTCAAGCACATTTTGCAGTATATTTTTTTTAAATTGCTCTAACAACCTTAATTTTCTTCTTAGAGAGGTCAGGTTGGTCTCATTCTCTTGGAAAATGCCTGAAGTTTCTTAAAAAATTATCAAAAATATGCAAAAAAAAAAAAATGTAAATAGCAGTTTTTCAAGGACGTACCAGTACTGTACGTCCATGGGGGTAAAGGGATGAGTTTAGCGAAACGTACCAGTACATCCATTAGGGGTAAAAGGGTTAAAAGACTTCGCAGTTATAAAAAGCAGGGGGAAACTTTTCAAAAGTGAAAGTTTAAAAAATTAAAAAAAAAAAGTTCTTTGTTACTGATAGTTTCGTTTGATTTTGATTACTAAAATTGTGTTGCTCGTTATGTGAATATTTTGAATTACACATGTATATGAAGCACTAAAATTTGAAGTGCTTTGGGCCTCTAAAGGGCTTAATCCTGCCCTTCTTTGAGAAATGTATTATTGACCTGATCTGTTTGTATTCTATGTAACATCCGTTAATCAACACCATAAACGATTTGCCTGATATGTCTTTAAGCTATTTTCACAGTGAGATCTGTTGCATATTCACATATTGTTTTCTTTAGAGTGAAATTCCAATTTATTTCCTTATAAAGGCTAATGGTGTTTTATTTCAATTCCAGCATCATATGAAGATGAGTGCTAGAACAGCAGCCTGGCAAGTCCAACCCCCCACGTGACGCCCAACCACACATCTAACTGGGATTGGACCTGCTGCCATGCAAAGGCCAGAAAACCTCTCCACCCATTGCCGTGTATAGTGAGTATCATATTCATTTAGACCAGTGGCTCCCAAACTATCTTACCTGACGCCCCCTTTTTGCTTCCAGTAGACCCGTACGCCCCCCACTCCTCTCTTTTTTTTATATGAAATGATTCTTACATTTATTTCCTAGCATTGTAAAGGAAAACAGATTTCTGTTTGTATTACATTTTAATAATGAAAGCCACTCAAACAAATAATAGTACATTCCAGTAACTAAAAACGAAACATTTGGTTCAAAGTGCGCGAAAAAAAGTTTGAACATTAGCAAATTGGCAAAATTGAGTTGCAATTTTAAGAATAGATAATTTGAAAACATGGCATATAATATTTGGAAATACTTATGAGACTAAGGCAAAATTTCTGGTCAAATTTAGTGAGATGGATGCATGTATGTAATGACAGATATTTGTTCTTTTAATGATTTCATTATTTTATTAAACAAGTAATTTCGAGCAGATGACTTCACGCCCCCCTTGTATCGTCCTCACGCCCCCCTAGTGGGGCGCGCCCCCCAGTTTGGGAACCACTGATTTAGACCTTCACTGTGGGTGGGCTTGGGAAGAAGGGTTTAGGACTAGCACTCCCATTCTCCCTATGTCTTTCTCAATCTCAAGTTAAAAATATCTCATCAGGGTATGAAAGAATTATTCTTCAAGGGTTAGAGGAAAGAATTAGTAAAATCTGTGGGTTCATTGATATAAAGGCCTTTATTTGGAATTATCAATGTAGTCTGAGTGTCTATCCTCAACTCCTTGAACAGCCTGATAGATTTCTTCTCCCTTCACAGCACCATTGAATACTCTTGACGTCCAGAAATTTCCATTCAGCAAGGTCGTGAATAATAAGCTGAATAATATAAACAAAAAAGGGCAAGGCCCCCTCCAAAATCCCAAAACTCATAGATCTGGTACTTAACTTAGATGTAGTGACAGTGGAGTCGGACATCTTGAGGTAAAACCAGAGAAAAACCAGCGAAATACACACACCAGACAAAAACCGGTTAAACTGCGTGCTAATAAAGGAGTGTCGTCACTGGCGTGGGTTGACTAGTAGCAGTACGAGGTTGAACGGCACCTCGCTGTTCGGGGATTTTGACAGGAGATATCTAAATGGTGCGAGGCCTCTGGTTGTGATTTATCGCGCCCCAGTATTATATCGACACCTTATACAGGTGAGCGAGCTGGGTTCAACCTAGCATTCCCATGCAAATTTTTCTCTGGTAATATATAGCAGTTATATACCTTAGAAATGGTGCCTTAGGGAGCATTTCACTGGGCGACACGGGTCTCTCGCCTAGAAAAAGATTTTTCCTTCGTCAAAATCCCTTTTTTTTCCCTCTTGTTTGTGTGATAATTTTGCAAAATATTCAAAATTGTTTGTCAATTGAAAGTAAACTACTTCAGCTACTGTATATTATAGAAAAAAAAGTTGAGAATGCATCTTTAATAGAATTTAAGTAAGGTGTTCCAAATAAGGTCCTGGTGTTAGTAGAAATTTATAGTTTTCTGTTTTTTTCTCTTTGTCAGATTTTTCCCATAAATTTAATTCTATTTTCCTCCCAGCATATTTTTTTCTATAAATTTAATTCTATTTTCCTCCCTGCATATTTTTTCCATCTTATAACTTTTAGGTATTCTTTGTCAAACATTTTAACCCTTTTACCCCCAGGCTCTTTGGAAATTTCCAACCCTTAACCCCCAGGGGGTTATTTTTTTCCCAGCACATTTTGCAGTATATGTTTTTTTAAATTGCTGTAACAGCCTTAATTTTCGTCATAGAGAGGTCAGGTTGGTCTCATTCTCTTGGAAAATGCCTGATTTTTTTCAAAATATCAGAAATATGAAAAAAATAATTTTTATAGCATTTTTTAACAGGGACGTAGCGGTATGTCCATGCGGGTAAAGGGATGGGTTTTGTGAAACGTACCAGTACGTCCTTTGGGGATAAAAGGGTTAAGGGGACCGTCCGGGTTGGTATTTTGGCATACCAACTTGAAAAATTCAAAAATCGTTTTATTGTCTCTCTGTATAGAGAAACATATCGTACATGCTCTCCAGAAGTTTCAACCCATTATTTTTACAAATAACGAAGATATAGAGGTTTTTAAATGATGACGTCATCCCTACTGTGTCGTCTGCATAACTTAGTTTGACAAAATCGTCTTTGTGTGTAATTTTGCATATATATAGCGATTTTTCACTTATATTTCGTTCTATCGTACGTCTGGCAGAAATGGAAGGCATTTGTAGAGTGTAGATGAACGAAGTATACTACAATAACAGAAGCCAAAGTTGCCAAAGATGTATAGAAGTTATAATCTATGCCTATGTTTACTTGAAGTTCGTATGTACATTGTGTTTCCACAACGCCTTCGGGAACATTATAGCAAGGCCAATGTTACCTAAGGTTGTAGAAAGAACAAATAGTCAATAATTTTTCCAAACAATGAAAATAGCGGTCTTTAAATGATGACGTCACCTTATGGCGTCGTCTGCATGACTGAGTTAGACAGGTGCGCAGTTTCTCTCTCTCTCTCTCTCTCTCTCCCTCTCTCGAATTATTTACCACTGCCATTTATACAAATACTTTTATTCTCTCTCTCTCTCTCTCTCTCTCTCTCTCTCTCTCTCTCTCTCTCTCTCTCTCTCTCTCTCTCTCTCTCGAATTATTTAAAACTACCATTTATACAAATACTATAATAACAATGTTCAACTCTCTCTCTCTCTCTCTCTCTCTCTCTCTCTCTCTCTCTCTCTCTCTCTCTCTCTCTCTCTCTCTCTCATGTTTCGAAATCTCGTACCTCTGGCAGAAATGAAAGACATTGGTAGAGGGTTAGGTGAATGAAAACTACCACCTACGAACACATCACAAAGTCTCCAAAGACATGTAGAAATTATAATGCATGTGTTTATTTACTTGAAGTTTGTATGTTGATTGTGCTTTCACAACGTCCTCTGGAATTTTATAGCAATGCCAATGTTACATAAGGTGATAGAAAGAACAAAAAGTAAGTGGAGAACAAGAAAACAGAAGCCAAAGATGCCAAAGATGTATAAAAGTTATAATGTATGCGTTTGTTTACTTGAAGTTCGTATGTACATTGTGTTTCCACAACGCCCTCGGGAACATTATAGCAAGGCCAATGTTACCTAAGGTTGTAGAAAGAACAAATAGTCAATAATTTTTACAAACAATGAAAATAGCGGTCTTTAAATGATGACGTCATCCTTGACAGATGCGTAGATCTCTCTCTCTCTCTCTCTCTCTCTCTCTCTCTCTCTCTCTCTCTCGAATTATATACCCCTGCTATTTATACAAATACTTGTATTCTCTCTCTCTCTCTCTCTCTCTCTCTCTCTCTCTCTCTCTCTCTCTCTCTCTCTCTCTCTGTACATCCTTTTATTAGATAAGAGAATGAATCTCTTTTTTCATTTGTTCGTATATCCTTGCAAAAATTCTTATTCTCTCTCTCTCTCTCTCTCTCTCTCTCTCTCTCTCTCTCTCTCTCTCTCTCTCTCTCTCTCTCTCTATCATATTTTATAATAGGATGAATCTCTTTTTCATTTGTACGTATACCCTTGTAAAAAGTACTTCTCTCTCTCTCTCTCTCTCTCTCTCTCTCTCTCTGTACATCCTTTTATTAGATAATAGAATGAATCTCTTTTTCATTTGTTCGTATACCCTTGTAAAATATACTTATTTTCTCTCTCTCTCTCTCTCTCTCTCTCTCTCTCTCTCTCTCTCTCTCACGAATTATATACCCCTGCTATTTATACAAATACTTGTATTCTCTCTCTCTCTCTCTCTCTCTCTCTCTCTCTCTCTCTCTCTCTCTCTCTCTCTCTCTCTCTCTCTCCAATTGTTATAAACTCCCATTTATACAAATACTATAATAACAATGTTCAACTCTCTCTCTCTCTCTCTCTCTCTCTCTCTCTCTCTCTCTCTCTCTCTCTCTCATGTTTCGAAATCTCGTACCTCTGGCAGAAATGAAAGGCATTGGTAGAGGGTAGGTGAATGAAAACTACCTGCTACGAAAAAATCACAAAGTTTCCAAAGACATAGAAATTATAATGCATGTGTTTATTTACTTGAAGTTCGTATGTTGATTGTGCTTTCACAACGTCCTCTGGAATTTTATAGCAATGCCAATGTTACATAAGGTGATAGAAAGAACAAAAAGTAAGTGGAGAACAAGAAAAAAGAACCAAGAAAGAGGGAAACATGGATAAGAGTACAATGCTGAAACCTGCTAACTAAAACACTGGCAACAATTAGAGATCGCTGGCAACTCATAACATAGGAATAGTAAACTGAGGGTTCAAATACCTCCTTTAGGGTGCATTTATGTAGGAATGAACAATAAAAGTTATCATAATAATATTATCTTGATTTCTTTTAGAAAAGAAGCGAAAGCTTGCTGCAAATCTTTGGGAGCTCATAACTCAAAAACATACTTATTCCCACTTAGGTACATTTTTCTCACTTATTTGTTGTTCGATATTAAAGAAAAAGATATCGTTGAAAAGAAGAATAAAAATTCCACAATTCTGTCAGACAAAATTTTGATTTTCGTTTTACATTTTTTTTCATGATTATTTTCCGTCTAGACGAGGAAAAAAAAATAAAAATTCATTAAAAAAAAACAGAAAGGAAAATCAAAATTCTGTCTGACAGAATTGTTCGGTTGTTAGAGTAGTTTTTGTGGTATAAGTTTCAATACAATTGGTATTATAGTAGTGGGGAAAAATGTACCTAAATATTTTTTTTAAATCATGATTTTTGCTCATAAATCCAAAAGTTTTTGATCAAATGACTTGAAATTTTTATATGATGAAGGTATTATATGTGTCTAAAACATATATAGAAATTGTGTAATTTGGATCATTAGGAAAAAAAATGGCGGACATGGCGGACGGTCCCCTTAAGCTATTTTCACAGTGAGATCTGTTGCATATTCATATATTGTTTTCTTTAGAGTGAAATGCCGATTTATTCCCTTATAAAGGCTATTGGTGTTTTGTTTCAATTCCAGCATCATATGAAGATGAGCGCTAGAACAGCAGCCTGGCAAGTCCGACCCCCCACGTGACGCCCAAAAATAACATCAATTTGGGACCTGCTGCCATGCAAAGGCTAGAAAACCTCTCCACCCATTACCGTGTATGGTGAGTATCATATTCATTTAGACCAGTGGTTCCCAAACTGGGGGGCGCGCCCCACTAGGGGGGCGTGAGGATGATAAAAGGGGGGCATGAAGTCATCTGCTCGAAATTACTTGTTTAATAGAATAATAAAATCATTAAAAGAACAAATATCTGTCATTACATACATGCATCCATTTCACTAAATTTGACCAGAAATTATGCCTTAGTCTCATAAGTATTTCCAAATATTATATGCCATGTTTTCAAATTATCTATTCTTAAAATTGCAACTCAATTTTGCCAATTTGCTAATGTTCAAACTTTTTTTTCGCTCACTTTGAACCAAATGTTTCGCTTTTAGTTACTGGAATGAACTATTATTTGTTTGAGTGGCTTTCATTATTAAAATGTAATACAAACAGAAATATGTTTTCCTGTACAATGCTAGGAAATAAATGTAAGAATCATTTCATATAAAAAAAAAAGAGAGGAGTGGGGGCGTACGGGTCTACTGGAAACAAAAAGGGTAAGATAGTTTGGGAATCACTGATTTAGACCTTCACTGTGGGTGGACTTGGGAAGAAGGGTTTAGGACTAGCATGCCCATTCTCTTTGTCTTTCTCAATCTCAAGTTAAAAATATCTCATCAGGGTATGAAAGAATTATTCTTCAAGGGTTAGAGGAAAGAATTAGTAAAATCTGTGGGTTCATTGATATAAAGGCCTTTATTTGGAATTATCAATGTAGTCTGAGTGTCTATCCTCAACTCCTTGAACAGCCTGATAGATTTCTACTCCCTTCACAGCACCATTGAATACTCTTAAAGTCCAGAAATTTCCATTCAGCAAGGTTGTGAATAATAAGCTGAATAATATAAACAAAAAAGGGCAAGGCCCCCTCCAAAATCTCAAAACTCATAGATCTGGTACTTAACTTAGATGTAGTGACAGTGGAGTCGGACATCTTGAGGTAAAACCAGAGAAAAACTAGCAAAATACGCACACCAGACAAAAATCGGTTATTAAACTGCGTGCTAATAAAGGAGTGTCGTCACTGGCGTGGGTTGACTAGTAGCAGTACGAGGTTGAACGGCACCTCGCTGTTCGGGGATTTTGACAGGAGATATCTAAATGGTGCGAGGCCTCTGGTTGTGATTTATCGCGCCCCAGTATTATATCGACACCTTATACAGGTGAGCGAGCTGGGTTCAACCTGGCATTCCCATGCAAATTTTTCTCTGGTAATATATAGCAGTTATATACCTTAGAAATGGTGCCTTAGGGAGCATTTCACTGGGCGACACGGGTCTCTCGCCCAGAAAAAGATTTTTCCTTCGTCAAAATCCCTTTTTTTTCCCTCTTGTTTGTGTGATAATTTTGCAAAATATTCAGAATTGTTTGTCAATTGAAAGTAAACTACTTCAGCTACTGTATATTATAGAAAAAAAATTGAGAATACATCTTTAATAGAATTTAAGTAAGGTGTTCCAAATAAGGTCCTGGTGTTAGTAGAAATTTATAGTTTTCTGTTTTTTTCTCTTTGTCAGATTTTTTCCATAAATTTAATTCTATTTTCCTCCCTGCATATTTTTTCCATCTTATAACTTTTAGGTATTCTTTGTCAAACATTTTAACCCTTTTACCCCCAGGCTCTTTGGAAATTTCCAACCCTTAACCCCCAGGGGGTTATTTTTTTCCCAGCACATTTTGCAGTATATTTTTTTAAAATTGCTCTAACAGCCTTAATTTTTGTCATAGAGAGGTCAGGTTGGTCTCATTCTCTTGGAAAATGCCTGAATTTTTTCAAAAAATTATCAAAAATATGAAAAAAAATTTTTTTATAGCATTTTTTTGCAAGGACGTACCGGTACGTCCATGGGGGTAAAGGGATGGGTTTTGTGAAACGTACCAGTACGTCCTTTGGGGGTAAAAGGGTTAAGCTATTTTCACAGTGAGATCTGTTGCATATTCATATATTGTTTTCTTTAGAGTGAAATTCCGATTTATTCCCTTATAAAGGCTATTGGTGTTTTGTTTCAATTCCAGCATCATATGAAGATGAGCGCTAGAACAGCAGCCTGGCAAGTCCGACCCCCCACGTGACGCCCAAAAATAACATCAATTTGGGACCTGCTGCCATGCAAAGGCTAGAAAACCTCTCCACCCATTACCGTGTATGGTGAGTATCATATTCATTTAGACCAGTGGTTCCCAAACTGGGGGGCGCGCCCCACTAGGGGGGCGTGAGGATGATAAAAGGGGGGCATGAAGTCATCTGCTCGAAATTACTTGTTTAATAGAATAATAAAATCATTAAAAGAACAAATATCTGTCATTACATACATGCATCCATCTCACTAAATTTGACCAGAAATTATGCCTTAGTCTCATAAGTATTTCCAAATATCATATGCCATGTTTTCAAATTATCTATTCTTAAAATTGCAACTCAATTTTACCAATTTGCTAATGTTCAAACTTTTTTTTCGCTCACTTTGAACCAAATGTTTCGCTTTTAGTTACTGGAATGAACTATTATTTGTTTGAGTGGCTTTCATTATTAAAATGTAATACAAACAGAAATATGTTTTCCTGTACAATGCTAGGAAATAAATGTAAGAATCATTTCATATAAAAAAAAAAGAGAGGAGTGGGGGCGTACGGGTCTACTGGAAGCAAAAAGGGGGCGTCAGGTAAGATAGTTTGGGAACCACTGATTTAGACCTTCACTGTGGGTGGACTAGGGAAGAAGGGTTTAGGACTAGCATGCCCATTCTCTTTGTCTTTCTCAATCTCAAGTTAAAAATATCTCATCAGGGTATGAAAGAATTATTCTTCAAGGGTTAGAGGAAAGAATTAGTAAAATCTGTGGGTTCATTGATATAAAGGCCTTTATTTGGAATTATCAATGTAGTCTGAGTGTCTATCCTCAACTCCTTGAACAATCTGATAGATTTCTACTCCCTTCACAGCACCATTGAATACTCTTGAAGTCCAGAAATTTCCATTCAGCAAGGTTGTGAATAATAAGCTGAATAATATAAACAAAAAAGGGCAAGGCCCCCTCCAAAATCTCAAAACTCATAGATCTGGTACTTAACTTAGATGTAGTGACAGTGGAGTCGGACATCTTGAGGTAAAACCAGAGAAAAACCAGCGAAATACACACACCAGACAAAAACCGGTTATTAAACTGTGTGCTAATAAAGGAGTGTCGTCACTGGCGTGGGTTGACTAGTAGCAGTACGAGGTTGAACGGCACCTCGCTGTTCGGGGATTTTGACAGGAGATATCTAAATGGTGCGAGGCCTCTGGTTGTGATTTATCGCGCCCCAGTATTATATCGACACCTTATACAGGTGAGCGAGCTGGGTTCAACCTAGCATTCCCATGCAAATTTTTCTCTGGTAATATATAGTAGTTATATACCTTAGAAATGGTGCTTGAGGAGCATTTCACTGGGCGACACGGGTCTCTCGCCTAGAAAAAGATTTTTCCTTCGTCAAAATCCCTTTTTTTTCCCTCTTGTTTGTGTGATAATTTTGCAAAATATTCAAAATGGTTTGTCAATTGAAAGTAAACTACTTCAGCTACTGTATATTATAGAAAAAAAAGTTGAGAATACATATTTAATAGAATTTAAGTAAGGTGTTCCAAATAAGGTCCTGGTGCTAGTAGAAATTTATAGTTTTCTGTTTTTTTCTCTTTGTCAGATTTTTCCCATAAATTTAATTCTATTTTCCTCCCAGCATATTTTTTCTATAAATTTAATTCTATTTTCCTCCCTGCATATTTTTTCCATCTTATATAACTTTTAGGTATTCTATGTCAAACATTTTAACCCTTTTACCCCCAGGCTCTTTGGAAATTTCCAACCCTTAACCCCCAGGGGGTTATTTTTTTCCCAGCACATTTTGCAGTATATTTTTTTTTAAATTGCTGTAACAGCCTTAATTTTTCAATATTTAACTTAGCCGGTGATTATATAGCTGCAACTCTGTTGCCCGACAGACAACTCTACGGTAAAAACTCGCCAGCGATCGTTACACAGGTTGCGGGTGTGCCCAACAGCGCCATCTGTCGTCCAGATACCCAGTACTCAATGTAAACAAAGACTCAATTTTCTCTCTGTCGAGCTATCGACAAGACGTACTTACTCGCTGTTGCTAAACTGGAGTTTTTTCACAACTAATTGGTGAAGTACTTTATTCTAGTTTTGAGCTTTCGCTATGCAGGTGTTTTATCTTCATCTTAAATCTTGAACTCGTTTTGGATAGATTTAATTATGGTGACAAAGAGAGTACGGACTTTCTTTCACTTTTAAATGGCCGACCCTTCCCTTAGACGGAAGTGTGTTTAGGATTTTAGTAATTATCTTATCACGTTATAGATTTTCCTCTATATATTTTATATCTCTCCGCCTTTATTAGGCCTCTTCGATTAACTTTCCATTTATTATAAACATATAAAAATAATTTTAATGTTTTGTTTATATAGACCTTTCCTGAGAGTAGGCGGTCCTAACTTGGAAACCGAAGTTAATCAACGTTGAGCCCTTTATATTGTAATTAGCTTTTAAAGAGCTAAGGATTTAAAACTTTTTAAATGTAATATTTTATGAAAGAATTTCTTTGATAGTCTTCGTCCTGTTTTCAAAGATGAACTAACGTTTAGTTTATTTATGCTACGCAGTTGTTGACGTTCAGGACGTTCAACATGCGCTCTATCGTTACGATAGAGAGAGAGTGTATCACGGTTTCACTTTGCAGTAAGAGTAAATCGATTCTGACGTTTTGTTCATTCTTTCTTAGCTTAAATGTTTTAAATTCTATTTTAAAGGAACTTTTTATTTGAAAAACCTTTCAGTTTTTTCCTTTAGTCAAATAACATGTTTTTTTGACGAAATATAATTGGGCTCTTCTCTTAGGTGCGAAATCAAGAGAGAAAGAGAGAGAGAGATAGAGACGGAGGGAGAGAGAGGAGAGAAAACGTTCCGTTCAAGCGGGTAACGTTGTTCTCGAGTTACTCTCGTCCCTAGTCGCTGCACGGGGAGGAAGGATAAAACGTTTTTAGTTTTTTATTCTCGTCCCCAGGCTATGTGCGGTGAGAGATTGAAAACATAGTTATATGAACTAGTGTTTAGTCTCTTTCCCAGCCACTGATTTTTTTATCTTAAAATATGTTTTCTGTTTTTTGCTGGTATTAATGAGCTTGCATTATGCGACTGATTTCGCAATTACTACCTTTTAATGAAGGGTAGAATTGCGTGTTTCAGGTAGAAATCAGTAAAAGTTTCGATTTCAGTGAAATAAGTGCAAAACAGAAAATCGAAGTGATAAAGTGATATGCGCAAAGTGTTACAGTGTTGCGTCCGAGGGTTCGTCTGTTCGTGCCTGTCGTTCACCTAGTCCGGGACCTCTTGCATGCTCCCAAGCCCAGGGGAGAAGTAATGTCAAACGACTTATGGGTTCGAGAGGCCTTGATCAACGAATAGACGTTTTCCCTCTATGGTATCGGGTGTATCTTACCAAGATCTCCCCTACCATAAGACGAGAGACGTTGTTTCTCCTCGTCATCCGAAGGCTTTCGCATAAGAAACCTGTCACAAGGTTTCGAAGCCCTTAAGCGAAAGTCAGTCCTTTCAGGACAGGTCCAGCGTCCTGGTTACAACCATTAGGACAGCTCTGACCCTATGCAGTCATCGGATAACTGCTCGCCGCCTAACAAAAGCGTAACACAGACTCCGAGAGTCTTTTTTTGTTGGCAAAGTGTTGCGGTCACAGACGTTACCCTCGTCTCTTACCACAACCATTTCCGTTGATCCTTAATGGGTTGTATGGCAAGACATGCAGTATATGCTTGCCTCCCTTATGGAAGACTATTCTGCCGTTTAGTCAGTTGAGTCTAGCCGTTTATCTCATCGATATCCTGGCTTTCAGCCAACCTAACGTTCCTTTGTGCTTACTGTTGACGTTGGCGTAGCTTAGTCACGTCAGTCAGGTTGTTTAGAACCACACTCGATGCGGTCTCGTGTGGTTTTTCAGCCGCATTTGGACGTTAGGCCACTTGCTGATGCTCCTGTTGACGTTCAAGACGTTCACTAACAATCGGAGTTGACTTGTTTTGACGCTGTGCGTCAACCTCCGCATTCTAGAGTTGTTTTGACTGCTCAGTCTAGGCAGTCAAAGCAGTCTCGAGTGGACGCTGTGCTTCCTCACGCACCTGTTGTGGTTGACAGTTCAGTTGTTGACAGTTCACAGACTGTCAAGCAGTTACATGACGTTGCGTTCTGGTCCGCTACTAATGCACCAGTGAGTGTGGACTCTGCTTGTAAAGCATTGCCACCACGGTAGGTCTCTCCCTTGCTTGAGACTCAGCTTTTATCGGACAAGGTTCCTGTAGATGAGGAAGTTGCTGTTCCCCCTCCTACTGATATTCCCTTGAGGACTCTGTCAGATGGAGAGGAGCCTAAAGCTGCTTAGCCTCCTATGGACTTTAATTAAATCATGATGATTTTTTTAAGGATCTTTGTCCGGATCTTTTTGTGACTGCTGCTCCTTGTTCGCCTAAATGTCAGAGCTTACACTAGGCCTAGCTACTTCGAAGCCGTTGTTTTTAAGCTAGTACTCTCTCGCTCTCCTAGAGAGCTTTACGTTGGCTAGGCGACTGGTTTTTCACCAGGAGGAGTTTGGGGGATACAGCCTTTGCTTTCCCTTCTTTTAAACTGGTTTATAGAGCGAGAGTCTGATATGACACGAGAGAAGTTCTCGGCTTGGGAGTTCATGCCTCTGCCCAGATAGACTTCTCAATTCTCGTAGACTCTCCCTGGCGCCTGGCCAGGAGACGCTCCAAGTTGTTTACAGGTCAACTTCACAGCTGTTTTCGAGCCTTTGAAGTTTTGCTGTACAATTATGTCATGCATAACAAGGCTTTCAGGGATGGTAAGCGGTACCGCCTCAGTCGCTAACCCCGTCTGTTGCCACACCTGCTCCCGTAGACCCTAAATGGGCTTTGCTGCAAGACATGCAGTCCAAGCTTGCGTCCTTGA
This sequence comes from Palaemon carinicauda, assembly GCF_036898095.1. Classification (NCBI taxonomy): domain Eukaryota; kingdom Metazoa; phylum Arthropoda; class Malacostraca; order Decapoda; family Palaemonidae; genus Palaemon; species Palaemon carinicauda. The sequence continues at coordinate 189,989 of NW_027171805.1, read as the reverse complement.
TAGAGGACTTTAATGCGGAGAAGGATGCTACCGAACCTTCTGGCCAACAACCTTCCAACCGGTCGGTTGTGCGCCCTGTTGACGCTGAGGTAACCTACTCGCGTCTGCCAGTTGAGGTGGTTCCTCCACCGATGCGACCCAGTGTGGGTTGCCAGCCGCACGTTGACGTTAAGCGACGCTCGGAGGTGGTTGTTGACGTTCAGGACGTTCAACAACCAGCAGAGGTGACTTGTTGTGACGCAGTGCGTCAACCTCAGCAACCCGGTAGGGTGTTGACTGCACAACCCAGACGGTCTAGACAGTCTCGGGTTGACGCTGTGCTTCCTCGCGCACCCATGGTTGTTGACAGTTCACAGACTGTGCAGCAGTTCCATGATGTTGCGTCCGGCTCCGTCACGCATCCACCAGTGCGACCGGACTCGGCGAGCCAGACGTTGCCCACTCCGTTGCCGTTTCCTCATCAGTTTTCGGATGAGGAACCCTCTGATGAAGACGTTGCTGAACAACAAGACGATCAGCCCCCAGAATAGATCAAGCCCTGCTATCCATCCAGAAGATGCTGAAGAAGGAACGCTGCTCTGTCAGGCTGTGGATGAGTCTGGTAGGGACGCTGTCATCCGTGGAACAATTTGTGTCACTAGGAAGACTACACCTCCGTCCTCTTCAATACCATCTAGCTTTTCACTGGAAAAAGGACAAGACGCTAGAAGAGGTCTCGATCCCGGTTTCCGAAAAGATAAAGTCTTGTCTGACTTGGTGGAAGGACAATATCAACCTAAGAGAGGGTCTTCCCTTGGCTGTTCAGACTCCCAACCACGTTCTCTTCTCGGACGCATCGGACGTGGGCTGGGGCGCGACACTAGACGGTCGGGAATGCTCAGGACTGTGGAACTCGAGTCAGAGGAGCATGCATATCAACTGCAAGGAGCTGTTGGCAGTACTTCTGGCCTTGAAAAGCTTCAAGTCTCTCCTTCGAGGCAAAGTGGTGGAAGTTAACTCGGACATCACCACGGCCTTGGCGTACATCTCCAAACAAGGAGGTACCCACTCACTGATGTTGTACGAGATCGCAAGGGACCTGCTCATCTGGTCAAAAGGTCAAGACATCTCCCTAGTAACGAGGTTCATCCAAGGCGACTTGAACGTCATAGCAGATTGTCTCAGTCGGAAAGGGCAAGTAATTCCAACCGAATGGACCCTCCACAAGGATGTGTGCAAGAGACTTTGGGCCACTTGGGGTAAAACCATCCATAGATCTCTTTGCAACCTCGCTGACCAAGAGGCTTCCAATCTATTGCTCTCCAGTCCCGGACCCAGCAGCAATACATATAGATGCTTTCCTCCTAGATTGGTCACATCTGGATCTCTACGCATTCCCACCGTTCAAGATTGTCAACAAGGTACTGCAGAAGTTCGCCTCTCACGAAGGGACAAGGTTGACGTTAGTTGCTTCCCTCTGGCCCGCGAGAGAATAGTTCACCGAGATACTTCGATGGTTAGTAGACGTTCCCAGTAGTCTTCCTCTAAGGGTAGACCTTCTACGTCAGCCACACGTAAAGAAGGTACTCCAAAGCCTCCACGCTCTTCGTCTGACTGCCTTCAGACTATCGAAAGACTCTCGAGAGCTAGAGGCTCTTCGAAGGAAGCAGCCAGTGCGATTGCTAGAGCAAGGAGAGCTTCTTCCATTAGAGTCTACCAATCGAAGTGGGAAGTCTTCCGAGACTGGTGCAAGTCAGTTTCTGTATCCTCGACCAGTACCTCTGTAGCTCAAATAGCTGTTTTTCTCTTATACCTGAGAAAAGGACGATCCCTTTCAGCTCCCACTATCAAGGGCTACAGAAGCATGTTGGCATCGGTCTTCCGGCATAGAGGCTTAGATCTTTCCAAACATAAAGATCTGCAAGACCTCCTTAAGTCTTTTGAGACCACCAAGGAGCGTCGTTTGGCTACCCCTGGATGGAATTTAGACGTGGTACTAAGATTCTTCATGTCAGACAGGTTGGAGCCGTTACAATCAGCCTCCCTGAAAGATCTCACTCTTAAGACACTTTTCCTGGTATGCTTAGTCTCGGCTAAAAGAGTCAGTGAGATTCATGCCTTCAGCAAGAACATAGGATTTTCGTCAGAAAAAGCCACTTGTTCGCTACAACTTGGTTTTCTAGCCAAAAATGAGCTGCCTTCTCGGCCTTGGCCTAAATCTTTCGATATCCCCAGCTTATCGGAGATCGTAGGCAATGAACTAGAAAGAGTCTTATGCCCTGTTAGAGCTCTTAAGTTCTATTTAAAGCGTACTAAACCTTTACAAGGCCAATCTGAAGCTTTATGGTGTTCAGTTAAGAAACCATCCTTGCCTTTGTCAAAGAATGCTTGGTTAGACTTTATCAGATTGTTAATACGAGAAGCTCATTCACATCTGAGTGAGGAAGACCGAATTGCTTAAGGTGAAGACGCACGAAGTTAGAGCTGTAACAACTTCCGTGGCCTTTAAGCAAAATATATCTCTGCAAAGTATAATGGACGCAACCTATTGGAGAAGCAAGTCAGTGTTCGCGTCATTTTACTTGAAAGATGTCCAGTCTCTTTACAAGAACTGCTACACACTGGGACCATTCGTAGCAGCGAGTGCAGTAGTGGGTGAGGGCTCAACCACTACAATTCCCTAATTCCATACCCTTTTAATCTTTCTCTTGAAATGTTTTTATTGTTGTTTTTTGGGTTGTCCGGAAGGCTAAGAAGCCTTTCGCATCCTGGTTGATTTGGCGGGTGGTCAAAGTCATTTCTTGAGAGCGCCTAGATTAGGGGTTTTGATGAGGTCCTGTTGTATGGGTTGCAACCCTTGATACTTCAGATCCTAGGGGTCGATCAGCATCCTAAGAGGATCGCGAGGCTCCGTAAGGAAGACGTACTTAAAAGGCAGAGTAATTGTTCAAGTCGACTTCCTTACCAGGTACCTATTTATTTTGTTTTTGTTATTTTGATAACTTCTAAAATGAAATAAAAACTCTTAGCTCATAAAAGTGTAAACATATATGGCTGGTCTCTACCCACCCCCCTGGGTGTGAATCAGTTATATAATCACCGGCTAAGTTAAATATTGAAAAATGTTATTTTGATAATAAAATAAATTTTTGAATATACTTACCCGGTGATTATAAATTAAAGGACCCTCCCTTCCTCCCCAATAGAGACGCAGTGGGACGAGGAGAAAATTGAGTCTTTGTTTACATTGAGTACTGGCGCTGTTGGGCACACCCGCAACCTGTGTAGCGATCGCTGGCGAGTTTTTACCGTAGAGTTGTCTGTCGGGCAACAGAGTTGCAGCTATATATTCACTGGGTAAGTATATTCAAAAATTTATTTTATTATCAAAATAACATTTTCATTAGGTTTGGACATGTAAGTTTGGCTAAAGCACACACAGACTTTGTATAGTACTGTATTTACTGCAATGCACAAGTAACAGTCGGTATTGTAGTACTGCAAGTTTTGATAATGCTTTTATTTTAAATAATTACTGTATTTCAAGCATGCATTATCTGCTTGTATCCTTAATACATGGCTGAATGATAAATTGACTCGTCATCTCCTCCTACGCCCATTGACGCAAAGGGCCTCGGAGGATTCATTGGCTAGATTCATCAAAGGATAGCCGGTTCCTTGTGATGCACAGTGCCCATCTTCCTAAGACAAGTGACCCCTGCTGGTCCAATGCTAATTCCAGTAAGATCATCCACCAGGCATCAGGAGTAGAAGCCGAAGAGACAGTTTGTATCTCGCCTTAAACCATATCTGTCACCCTGTTGCCAGTGACTTCATTGAGATTAGGGGGTCATTTCCTCCACACCCAAAGTTTTCGTTTCTTTTCAGGGTTGCTCATCCGCTTATATATCCGTTGGTAAACATGGATTCCTAAGATGTATCGCATCGCACCTTAAACTCAATCAACAAGCCATTCAATTTGGTTGTTTATTAAAAGTATTTTAGATACTTGTTTATAGTGGGTATTGTACATCTTTCAGCAGCTAGTTCATCGTGGTAGACACTGGACTGAGGGAAATTAGTTCTCTGAATAAATTTCATCTTCTGCCTTCCAATCTGTTAACCCTTTTACCCCCAGGCTATTTGGAAATTTCCAACCCTTAACCCCCAAGTGGTTATTTTTTTCCCAGCACATTTTGCAGTATATTTTTTTTAAATTGCTCTAACAGTCTTAATTTTGGTCATAGAGAGGTTAGGTTGGTCTCATTCTCTTGGAAAATGCCTGAATTTTCTCGAAAAATTATAAAAAATATAAAAAAAAATTTTTATAGTATTTTTTTGCAAGGACGTACCGGTACGTCCATGGTGGTAAAGGGATGGCTTTCGTGAAACGTACCAGTACGTCCTTTGGGGGTAAAAGAGTTAATCCAATTTTAATCCTATTGAGATGTTCTAGGCATGAATTGTCCAGCAACAGAATTCTCATTTTCATTTTTGGTTGTCTTGATCTTTTTGAGTTTGATGGGATTGTGATCTCGTACGTCTTAATTTTGAATTGCTGATCATTCATTCATTTACTTTTCTTCTGTTTTAATTTAATTACTATTTTCCTGGTGCTTATACGTGGGAACCTTACGCACTACAAGACTTACAAGATCTGTTTGTCGAATATATTCTTATGGATTTAGAGTATCACACAGCGTATTGTATTTTAATTGTCAAATCCATGTTATCAGAGCACCTAGAAAGCACGAAAGTCTTCCGTTTCTTTTGAAAGCCTTAACCCTTTTACCCCCAAGCTATTTGGAACTTTCCAACCCTTAACCCCCAGGCATTCTTTTTTTCAAGCACATTTTGCAGTATATATTTTTTTAATTGCTCTAACAGCCTTAATTTTTGTCATAGAGAGGTCAGGTTGGTCTCATTCTTTTGGAAAATGCCTGAAGTTTCTCATTAACTTAACAAAAATATGCAAAAAATGTAAATAGCAGTTTTTTGCAAGGACATACCGGTACGTCCATGGGGAGGTAAAGGGATGAGTTTTGTGAGACGTACCAGTACGTCCATTGGGGGTAAAAGGGTTAGTATCTTGCCTTTTGGATGTCTAGTGGAGAGCTTGTTGTATAGTTTTAGGGCTTTGTTTGAAATCTCTAAAACCTATAGTAAATATACATCTTGGATCCAATAATTTAAAACCATTTGTAACTATTTTTTGTGTCCACATGATTCATTGGCTGCACAATGTTTAGAAATTCCTTTGGATTTTTGGTTTTCTGGTTCTGATAACTTGATGGGTTGTTGCACATACAGTATCTAAAAAAATTTTCTAGATTCAACTGCCAGTGTAATTCAACTAGCATAGGAGTGATCACTCAGGGTAGGACACCTTTTATGAGTGTTGCTCCTCTGTTTACTATGTTTTGTAATTCCATAAGTTTCACTTAGGGTAGATTGTAGTGGGTGAAGTTTCAGTAGTTAATTGATTCTTTAGTCTGATAGATTTTTATGGTTATTCTCTCATTTACTGTAATCTTGTATAAGAATCACTTGCTAGCCTGTTCATTGTGAGTTGGTGTTCTGTTTGGCTAATAATAAGTGAAGTTGCCTGTGAATGAACAAATACGGCCACTTTTTAAAACCTTTCTTTTTTTACAGGTAGCTCTTCAAACAAGCTGCAGGTACGAAATAACTGTCAAGAAAGAATAGCTGAGGAATGCTACTATTCTGTACTAAGAGTTCTTCAAGTGTGTCTTCAAGAAAATCTTCTGTTTTACAAGTAGCAGTTCTTTCAACACTCCTTTTGTATTGGTGTTTAGAATTTAAGTGCTGTAGACATTGCCATAATTTTTTTCAGTCACCTAACGTTTTCACTTTAGTGGATACAAACTCTCGTCCTTTAATATGCGTATGATTTCAGTGAAGCTGGAAACTCGGCTGTTAAGAAATTGTATCGAGGTGTCAGTAGTTACCGACGGTAAGCCACTTCTAACTTCAGCCTCAGAGCAGTATAGAAGTACTGTCTTGCTAAGTTGGCTGCTTTAATCTTTTCTCTTTACAGCTTGTTTTTACTCTATGCTAAATGAAGAAACAATGTGTGGGCATATGGTCCTGCCTTGGAAAGTGCAGCACCTTCACAAGCAGAAGTTATGTTCACTCCCATTTTTGTGTTCTTGCCTGTAGGGCATGTGTACTCACTGTCTTCCCCTTAAGAGGAGTGTAATGACAGGTCTTCACTACAAATTGGTTGAATACAGCAAGAGTCGGAAGAAGGCAAAGCGTGACTCTTCATCCTCTGTCTTCTTTGAGGCCAAATAAATCCACTAGGTCTCTTCTCTTGCCCTAATTTACGCTACAGAATGACCCAGATCTCCCCTAGTGGTGTTTGAGGTGGTTTTGCCTGATGCCTACATGGATCAGGTGAACCCCGTCCTTCACCCCATAGCGAGCCTGACAGTGTCGAGGCCATGTCCTTGGCTCTGAAGATGCTGTGGCCTTTAGGCCTCATTAGGACGTTCCAGTCTCCCATTGCCGCTACATCTGCTGCAGCAGAATCCTTCCTTGACGTGACCCCCTCTAACGTGGTCAAGACTACTTAGGTGCAATTGACAACAGGTCCTCGCCTACAGTAGTCCCGTAACCCCCTTGATATGACGATGACTGGGAAAGAGAAGTGGTTACATCCCCCTTCCCCTCTCAAAACTTTCGACCTCTCGTTCGGAAGTAATCTCTCCGATGGCTACCCACCTCCCAGAGGTGAAGAGAGGGTGCTTCTCCTGTGCCCAACAAGTGGTATGCCATTCACACAAATGTGAAAAGGGCACCACGAGTTCCCTGGTGTTTTTAAATTCTCAAACACCTCATTCATTCCTACCTTTGTTTTACCTACAATATGTATTGATTTTTTATTTTCATTCTTCCAAGCTATTTTATTTTTGACAACCATTTCTTTCATACACTATCTTTGCTTCTCATTTTGTTTTTTATTTTATGTTGCGTATCTGGCTTCCTCCACCGATTCTCTCTGTTATTGAGTGATGCTTTCCCAAGTAATTCTTCATCTGTTCTCAATAACATTGAGCTATTTTCTACCCACCAGATGCTCACATCGTCTGCTAGTCTTATGCTGTGCAGGACTGCTTCCTTAGATCTCTCTCTCTCTCTCTCTCTCTCTCTCTCTCTCTCTCATTTCTTGATCTTTAGTGCCACCACTTTATCTTAGGCTGCACCCTTACTTTCCTTAATTCCACCCTCTGTATCCAATAATCTGAAACAACTAAGCTATGTTGATGGGTTGACGGCTGAAAGTTTCACTTTTTATGATTTTGCACTTCTTTACTTCCACCAAATGGTTACTTTTACACAGCAGAAAATCTATTTCTGTCTCCCTTCACTACTCTTTGTTGTACAATCATTACAGCACTTGCAAAAAAGGTGTTGTTTATTGCCATATCAAATGTTTTTAAGGTATTTTATTTTAATTGTTCATTACTACTAATATCGTTTATTTATTTCCTTATTTCCTTTCCTCAGTGGGCTATTTTTCCCTGTTGGAGCCCTTGGGCTTATAGCATCTTGCTTTTCCAACTAGGATTGTAGCTTAGCTAGTAATAATAATAATAAAAGAGAATGCAAAATCTACTATTAGGTCATTTAAATTCCCCATACTATGACCTCCCTGAAGTCTAATATTTTCCCCGACTACTTCCAATGTGTCCATTCAGGTCACGACATATAACTGGTCTTTCTTTCCAGGTCTATTGATGTTACCACTTCAGTCATTTCCTTCCAAAATATATTCCTAATTTCCTCCTTATTCACTGGCTACATTTAGATATGTTCCCCAGAGCACAGTTTTACTTTCATTATTCTACAACTCTTTCTTGTCGATGTCTCGCAGGAATTTTATACAGGAGAGGGGGTTCCCAGCCCCCTCGTCCCGTCCCTTTTAGTCGCCTCTTATGACACGCAGGGATAACGTTGGCGCTATTCTAATTTTTATATGCCCCTGCGGCCACAGGGGGCAAGGAACATAGAGAGTAGAGGTCCCCTTTTTGTTTTGTTTCATTGTTGGTGTCGGCTACCCCCCAAAATTGGGGGAAGTGCCTTGGTATATGGATGGACAACTCTTTCTTTCCACTTGAATCAAATTTTTCTGTTTGCTTACTAAGGACAACACCCACTCAACATCTTCCTCTATATATAATCTTACTTTTACTACCAATCTATCTTACCTTGTTTGCTTTCTACCATGTCTCTAGCACCCACAAGATAACAATTTTCATTCTCTCCATTACATTTGCCACATCTCTACTTCTGGTCATGGTTTCAATTCTATAATTTTGGACTTCCGCCTTCAACCACGCTCGTCTTGAGGTGGTAACCCTTGCCCATTTTTCGGTTGGGTCAGGTGAGGCTCCCGGCTTCCCATGAACAGGGTATATCCCGGTTGCTTTATAAGCGGAGGCCTTTCCTGCAGCCAACTCTCGCCATTTATCTGGATTTGGGACCAGCATAGAAGTATGTATCCTCGATGCTTTTGAAGCTGTACATTTCAGACGGTGTGTCCTGAAAGGATAAGTTCATGCCTGACTGTCCCTATAAAGAGAAACTTAGCTTATCACCTAAGAAAGTTTTCTCTGGTTGATTGCAGTCAACACTAGCACGTCTACAGGGCTGAGTGTTAGACATCAAGGGATTTTAAACCAACAAGTTTGGTTATAGAAACTTCCTCCCTCCTAAGGATAAGTCTCCCGATAATGGATGAGGGTTTTTTTGTACTTTTGGAAAGTACCGTACACAAACTTGCTTTGTTAAAGATATAATTCCCGCATGAACTGCCCTGCAATTCTTAGGTGAGTAGGTCAAAGTTGGTGGGTGGGGATTCTGTCCCACCCGCTAGCATCTACCGACACCTCGTTATAATTTTTTCACAGCCGAGTTTCCAGATTTGCTTGAATTATACTCCTGTTAAAGGGCTTGTGTTTGTTAACTAAGGAAAAATAAAAATTACTAAAACATATTGGGATATTTCTGTTGAAACTCATTTGATCAAAATTAGTAAACATTTGGTTGATTGTCTTAAGTTCTAGACTATAAGATTTTTATGCATCATAGAGGTTTGTTTTCATAGAAAATTATTGTAAAGTCTTATTCGGAAGAAAATAACTAAACATATGACCATCTTTTATATCATTAATTAAATTATGTGAAATGAAAATCTTGTTAAAAACATTACATACATGACTTCACTTCCATTTTACTTCAAACTTTCTTATCCATTTTTTTTCAATTCCTTTTTCCAAAGTAATTTCTTTATAGTTATATTTTTTCATCTTTAAATATTGTTAACTGAAAAGATAGTCATACTATTTCAAAAGTTCCTTTGCTGAATGTGTGTGTGATGTTTGTGTTAAAATTAATGAAATGAAGATACCTAAACAATTAGAAATTTTTGAAAATTTTTCCATTGGTTAACTTGTATAAGGATTTGGAAGTTCGGCTTCTTATTACCAGATACAGTATTTTGCCTGCTATCTTATCTCTCAAAGTTTGTGACTTTTGTGTTAACATCCAGATATTTTGCCTGCTATTTTATCTCTTAAAGTTTGAGACTTTTGTGTTAACATCCAGATATTTTGCCTGCTATTTTATCTCTTAAAGTTTGAGACTTTTGTGTTAACATCCAGATATTTTGCCTGCTATTTTATCTCTTAAACTTTGAGACTTTTGTGTTAACATCCAGATATTTTGCCTGCTATTTTATCTCTTAAAGTTTGAGACTTTTGTGTTAACGTTCAGATATTTTACCTGCTATTTTATCTCTTAAAGTTTGAGACTTTTGTTAACATCCAGATATTTTGCCTGCTATTTTATCTCTTAAAGTTTGCGACTTTTGTGTTAACATCCAGATATTTTGCCTGCTATTTTATCTCTTAAAGTTTGAGACTTTTGTGTTAACATCCAGATATTTTGCCTGCTATTTTATCTCTTAAAGTTTGCGACTTTTGTGTTAACGTTCAGATATTTTACCTGCATATCTCTTAAAGTTTGAGACTTTTGTGTTAACGTTCAGATATTTTACCTGCATATCTCTTAAAGTTTGAGACTTTTGTGTTAACATCCAGATATTTTGCCTGCTATTTTATCTCTTAAACTTTGAGACTTTTGTGTTAACATCCAGATATTTTGCCTGCTATTTTATCTCTTAAAGTTTGAGACTTTTGTGTTAACGTTCAGATATTTTACCTGCTATTTTATCTCTTAAAGTTTGAGACTTTTGTGTTAACATCCAGATATTTTGCCTGCTATTTTATCTCTTAAAGTTTGCGACTTTTGTGTTAACGTTCAGATATTTTACCTGCATATCTCTTAAAGTTTGAGACTTTTGTGTTAACATCCAGATATTTTGCCTGCTATTTTATCTCTTAAAGTTTGCGACTTTTGTGTTAACATCCAGATATTTTGCCTGCTATTTTATCTCTTAAAGTTTGAGACTTTTGTGTTAACATCCAGATATTTTGCCTGCTATTTTATCTCTTAAAGTTTGCGACTTTTGTGTTAACGTTCAGATATTTTACCTGCATATCTCTTAAAGTTTGAGACTTTTGTGTTAACGTTCAGATATTTTACCTGCATATCTCTTAAAGTTTGAGACTTTTGTGTTAACATCCAGATATTTTGCCTGCTATTTTATCTCTTAAACTTTGAGACTTTTGTGTTAACATCCAGATATTTTGCCTGCTATTTTATCTCTTAAAGTTTGAGACTTTTGTGTTAACGTTCAGATATTTTACCTGCTATTTTATCTCTTAAAGTTTGAGACTTTTGTGTTAACATCCAGATATTTTGCCTGCTATTTTATCTCTTAAAGTTTGCGACTTTTGTGTTAACGTTCAGATATTTTACCTGCATATCTCTTAAAGTTTGAGACTTTTGTGTTAACATCCAGATATTTTGCCTGCTATTTTATCTCTTGAAGTTTGCGACTTTTGTGTTAACGTTCAGATATTTTACCTGCATATCTCTTAAAGTTTGAGACTTTTGTGTTAACATCCAGATATTTTGCCTGCTATTTTATCTCTTAAAGTTTGCGACTTTTGTGTTAACGTTCAGATATTTTACCTGCATATCTCTTAAAGTTTGAGACTTTTGTGTTAACATCCAGATATTTTGCCTGCTATTTTATCTCTTAAAGTTTGCGACTTTTGTGTTAACGTTCAGATATTTTACCTGCATATCTCTTAAAGTTTGAGACTTTTGTGTTAACATCCAGATATTTTGCCTGCTATTTTATCTCTTAAAGTTTGCGACTTTTGTGTTAACATCCAGATATTTTGCCTGCCATTTTCTCTCTCAAAGTTTTAGACTTTTGTGTTAACATCCAGATATTTTGCCTGCTATTTTATCTCTTAAACTTTGAGACTTTTGTGTTAACATCCAGATATTTTGCCTGCTATCTTATCTCTTAAAGTTTGCGACTTTTGTGTTAACGTTCAGATATTTTACCTGCTATTTTATCTCTTAAACTTTGAGACTTTTGTGTTAACATCCAGATATTTTGCCTGCTATCTTATCTCTTAAAAAGTTTGAGAATTTTGTGTTAACATCCAGATATTTTGCCTGCCATTTTCTCTCAAAGTTTTAGACTTTTGTGTTAACATCCAGATATTTTGCCTGCTATCTTATCTCTTAATGTTTGAGACTTTTGTGTTAACATCCAGATATTTTGCCTGCTATCTTATCTCTTAATGTTTGAGACTTTTGTGTTAACATCCAGATATTTTGCCTGCTATCTTATCTCTTAATGTTTGAGACTTTTGTGTTAACATCCAGATATTTTGCTAAAGGTTTTGAAGCCAAATGCTTGCACCCAGATATTTTGTCTGCTATTTTATAAAATGATGGTTGTTATTTTTTTTCACTTTTGATGATTATTAAACAATAGGAGCATGTATGTAGACATAGGTTGTATACTGTAGTGTTTGAAGCCTTTAGTGGAGACTTATGCCTAACTAGGTGAAGAAAAAATTAAGAGTCCCTTTTATGGTTAAAACCTAAAGTAGTTGGCGTTTTGAATTAGCAATTTCTTTATCATACATTCAGTCTTGGGGAAACCAACCCACTGAAGTATAGCAGTCATGATCACAAAGGTGGTCTTTTCTAACCAAAATTCAACTTGGTTTTTTTCACATTTGAAAGTAAAATTGTCACTTTTTTCACGTTTAAAATATGTAAAATATTTGCATTTTTATCATAAAAACTTTAATCTTTTTTATTATAATTTGGCTCTTATTTCAAAGCATATTATTAGTTGCTTTAAATTTGATTTTGTGATATTCAAAATTTTTTTTATTTGAATATTTATTTTTGAGCAACATTTTTGTTAGAATGATGCAAGTGTTCAGATCTCAAAATAGGATGTTACTTCGGTTTTGAAACTCACAAAATGTTCACAAAAATGTTATTTGTAACTGTTTTATAATATGAGTTTCCATCGACTTTGTTTCGCCAAAATGTGATGATTAACTCTAATTTAATTGGGTTATGTTGTTATGTTCTTAAATATGTAATTTGTAACAAACTTGAAAGTTTTTAGTGTGGTTGAGTGTTGATTTAAGATTTTGAATCTGTTTGAGAAATGCCTTATATAATCTGAACTATATCTGTACTGATTTCAACCAGTCATTTTCTTGTATTTATTATCTTCAAACTATAGAAACTCCTCAAGTTAAAAACTTGATTGGTTCCAAGAATTTGTTTGTCTAATTTTGTTAAATTTTTGGCTTAGGGTACGTTTCACCTAACACACGTCTATAATTTTCAGCTGGAAAGGTTAACAAGTATGAAAATAGTCCTGTTTCATATTGCTTACTGAATTAATTTACATAATTTCAGCTGAATTCTTTTTTTTATCTGAATATTTGTAAGTAGAAGACCTGTGTAACATTGTTTCAGACGTATGTCCATCATAAGGTTTTATAATGTTAAAAACTTATTTGTTCTTACGCAAATACAAACACTAGTCGTTTAAATGGGTGAGTTCTTGGCGCACTTTTGTTCCGACCATACAGAAGGAGAACTGGTGGACGTGGCAACAATGTATGGTTGCATCGTGCTTCCGCCCACGCATCGGCGAGGCGATGCTAGCGTCACTTCGCTTTTGGTGGCCGTAGCAATCGCATGTCTGCTTGCTTTGTTCCTAGATCGTGACTTTTTCTTATGTGTCAAACAAGTGCTTGTGGGAATTTGCGATGGTCTTGAGGTCGCCCGTGCGGCACCTTCGTGAGCCGTGCAGAGCTTGATCACCATCCTTTTTATAGGCAGGTGAAAAAGGTGTGATGTGAATTCTATTTGAGGTTCGCAGTATGGAAGTTAACCCTTTTACCCCCAGGCTATTTGGAACTTTCCAACCCTTAACCCCCAGGGGTTATATTTTTTCCAAGCACATTTTGCAGTATATTTTTTTTAAATTGCTCTAACAGCCTTAATTTTCGTCATAGAGAGGTCTGGTTGGTCTCATTCTCTTGGAAAATGCCTGAAGTTTCTCAAAAAATTATCAAAAATATGCAAAAAAAAATGTGAATAGCAGTTTTTTGCAAGGACGTACCGGTATGTCCATGGGGGTAAAGGGATGAGTTTTGTGAAATGTACCAGTATGTCCTTTGGGGGTAAAAGGGATGTATAAATGTAGAAGGAGGTTGTAAGGATTCATGTTCCAGCCCAGCCTTTATATAGGTATTATATTTAATGAATATAATGTATATTTTTTATTTTATGCAGCTTTTCAAGCTTAAAAAGAAAGGGAAGTAATGTCCTTTCTCCTAGCCCTGATCCAAATGTATTTGATCCTGCATCATCAGACGCAAATACCGAGTGTAAGCTCGTGTAATCAGCTCTTTATTTTAGATATAGCAGATCAGGGAGACTTCTCTACCCAGTAAGTTTTGCCTATCCAAGTGCTACACAACAGTGTATGCCAAAGAGTACACAAAGTCAATTTTAAGGCTGCGTAACAAATATTTCCTACAAGTACATTGTCTTTGAGGAAGTAAAAACTTATTCACAACCCTTCTTATTACCCCACGGGGAGAGAGGTGTTGTCTTGCAGGAAAAAATAGATCATTTTTTACAGAAAGGTCAATAGGTTATGTCCTATTAACTTATTAGCAATAGCGCTAGAGTAATGCTGTGTCCGCAGTTCCACAAACAATCCCCATGCATCCTAATATATGTGCCACCTGAACCATCTAGTCAAAATAGAGATATCATGATACTCCTAATTAAGCAGTTTTCAAATGCATAAAATTCTCTCTGAAGTCTAGTGGCTCATCAAGACTACATACCCTCTTTGGCAGGGGAAGATTTGTGTGCATATGGAAGCACTAACTCGCTGTCTATTAAACTGGGTGTAGCGGGCCGAACACCGGGCACATCTAGTAAACGACTGAAATATTTAACATCAGCTTTTATTGCTGGAGCTAGACACTAACTCTATCAGGGTCGCCTTTCCTATCTGAAGCTGCTTCGACTTCTGTCCATGCTATGCTTCGTCTTGTTCTTTTTCTTTACTTTCAGTACATTTGTGATTATGATTTTCTCAAGTGAATGAGAACCTGTCCTTATGGCACCTTTGTGAGTTGAATGGAGGTACATCCCCATCCTTTGCTTCCTGGGTGTTTGGGAAAGCAATGCTCCTTTATCTCTACTTGTGAATTTTGCCAGGATTGGCCACCCTCTCAATGGGAGAAATCAAATAGCCGTTGGAAAAAGAAAGTTAAAGAGCGATCGCTCCCCTTCTGCGTCTTCCTCTGCTTAGAGCTAGAAGCAGAAGCCTTCCTTCCCAACTCCTGACCTTTTTCTTTCAGATCCATCCTTATCGGAGATTCCTAAAACTCCGATACCCCTAGTAGATGGCCATATTTTCCCAGACTTTGTTGATGTGTTATCACCTATCATGCTTAGTGAACCCGAGATCAAACACAGTGATGTAGATCCCGTGTCTTCAGCTCTTTTGCAACCAGGGAAAGAGGCACAACTTACATTGGTCTCGCCACCCTTGATGAATCTTATCAGCTCGCTCGCTCTCTCGCTCGCTCTCTCGCTCTCTCTCTCGCTCTCTCTCTCTCTCTCTCTCGCTCTCTCTCTCGCTCTCTCTCTCTCTCTCTCTCTCTCTCTCTCTCTCTCTTTCTTTTTTCCATGATGCAAGAACACCTCCAGTGAGAATTTTAAAAAGATCACTTAAGTGTTTGCCTAAGCAACATCAAACCGAGAGGTTGCAGATCAGTAACTTCACCAGGTACAGAAGGAGCTTACTATCCTCCTAACCCCATTCATGACAATTCTGATCCTTTGATTTCTAGAGGTTGTAGAGATAAGTCTTCCCCCCAAAAGGATACAGCCAGCTTCTCTCCAAGGAAGACCACTTCGTTTTCAAGTACACCTCACCAGGAATTACAAACCTGGTCGTATCATCCTAGAGCCAGTGCAACGTTAGTTCTGCACTTCAACTCGTAAACAAGCCCCACATTTGCATTCAGGTACAAGCAAGTGTGCTTTTTATACTCACCAGTGAGGAAATGCACAATCGGCTGGACTTGCTCACAAGTGAGACACGAGATCGCCATCTCATGATCAGCAACAACTTGTATAGATGTATCAAGAACAAGTTTTCCATCCTCTACGAGATATGTGGCATTACCCAGGGTAGTGTTCTTGGCCCATTACTTTTCATACTATATACGAGTACACGTGACATGTGGTTTTGCTTAGAAAACAGGCTTGCTGTATATGCAGATGATGCTACTCTCTCTCTCTCTCTCTCTCTCTCTCTCTCTCTCTCTCTCTCTCTCTCTCTCTCTCTCTCTCTCTCTCTCTCTCTCTCTCTCTGTGTGTGTGTGTGTGTGTGTGTGCATCAATTCCATCTCCTGAATGTGGACCTGTGGCTGCTAAATCCATTAATAGAGATCTAGCTGAAGTTAGTGCATGGTGCAAATTATGGGACAAAGTTGAACCCTAACAAAACTCAACGTATGATTGTACTGTAGTTACGTCGAGGACAGTGGCTCCTCGACATCCAGATTACTGCATTGAAAATGTTTCTTTAAATCTGTTTGACTTAAAATTTTAGTTGTGAATCTTAATAGAAAAATTTATTTTTGAGAGAGATGCAGTCTGTTTTCTTCAATTTCACAGAAAAATTGGCTTGAGAAAGTTTTTTGAGAGTATCAGTGATCAGTCGATTTTGAAGTATTTTCATTCTTTCAATCGGCCTTGTTTTGAGTGTTCTCCTCTCAGGATTTCAGCTGCTGATTCTCATCTTAATTTGTTGGACAGGAACTTATGATCTATTAAATTTCTTATTCCTGATCTAGATATTAATCTGATACTGTCGTTCAGCTAGTTTGTTTTACATGTTGCATAAAATTTTTCATAATTCTGACCATCCTTTGCATTCAGATCTTCTCAAACAGTACCATCCTGTTGGAGATACTAGGCAGGCAGTTTATTCTAATAATCATGCCTATTCTACTACACACTATTCTAGATGTTTTATTCCAGCTGTGACCAAGTTATGGACTTAATCAGGTAGTTGAATTGGTGAAAGTTCAAAAGTTTAAACCTGCAGCAAATGTTTTTATGTTGAACAGACTGACATGAGTCTCGTTTTATATTTATATACAAAAGGTCTATTGTAATGTTACTGTTCTTAGTATTTCATTTTATTTGCTCATTACTACTTTTGTTTATTTACCTCCTTATTTCCTTTCCTCACGAGGCTACTCACTCTGTTGAAGCCCTTTGTCTCATGGTATTCTGTTTTTTCAACTAGGGTTGTAGCTTAGCTGGGTATAATAATAACCTATGCCCTTTTAGGTCCATCAACCATCAGTAGTCTCTCAGTAGTGTGGATGAGCAGCAACATGACTAGGGATGTATGTCTAGAAGCAAGGAGAGCCTGTGTCCCACCTTCTTTGCTAATTGTCAGTGGATATGTAACATCTGGTATAAAGTGAATGTCGTTCACCTCGACCTTCTGCATCCTGGGGAAAAGGAACGTGATATTCGCCAGTCTGAGCCGATTTGTCTTTGAATCATTAGGTGCCAAGAAAACTTCCATCTTTTGGGGTTCCTAGAATATTAATAGGTTTGTTGATGACCTGAATCAAATTGACAGCATATTTTCCCTTTCAGTTTCAGATGCAGGCCATCTACCCTCAGATGGGATAGACATTTAAGATTTTCCCCTTTTCTGCTTAATCTTTCAGATCCTAAACAAGATCTGAATGCTACAAGACCACCTGGTAAGGAATGGCTTCGGGTAGATTGGTACCCGAACTTTCTAGATCTAATCGTAGGAGTTCCAAGGGATCTTCTAGATTGGCCACTTATGCTATGATAATTGCACATGAAGAAGTTCAACATAGCAGCTTTGTTACTATCTCTTCAAAGTTGAAAGTCATCCAGAACCTTCTCTAGAAATTGGGTCTTTGAGACCTCTGAAGTAACTTTCAGATCCCTCCGCAAGTTGTCCGTAGATGTCTTCTAGGAAAAATGGTCCCACCTCTGTGACTATCGTCATTTACAGAACACCACACCACTCTACACTGCTATTCTTTTTAGTTATAAGAGCATGTTCATCATCGGGAAAAGCGTCCACTTGGGGCCCTCCCTAAGCACGATATACGTGGTATTGCGGTAACTATGTTTCCCACAAGAACTGTAATGACACCTTTTGCTCTCCACAGCAAAACTTCAGATTAAGACCTAATACTAGAGAGTCTACTGTTTAGTTCTAGCTTCATCTAAGAAAGAAGCAAGCTACATGATCTATCTTATCTTGTTTCAAACATCATGGGGGTGGAAAAATTTGTCATTTACTTTCATATCAGAATTTGTAACCAAGGTCCAAAATCCTGCTATTAATGATACCAAATTTGATTCCTTAACAATATGGGTGTCAAAGGAGGTAACTGATGATCTGAACAGTTTGTTACTTGTCTTGTAAGGGCAGTTCACTTATACCTTGAAAGTGGGCTGTTCCCTGCCACCTGTCCTTCCTTATCTTGTTTGTTGGCACAAGTCGAAACAAGAAGAGAGGGTGCAAGAACAATCCATTTCTGGTTACAGGAAATTATTGAGAGGTTACATCTTTGGGAGAAGCACTGACTGGTGCCCCTCCCAAACCCCATGGCATTCTAGGTCTTGCCTCAACTTTAGCTTTCTGAAATAATCACGCAGTAGACATGGACAGATATTATTATGAGAGCTTTCAAACCCTAGGGAGAAGTATTGACCAGTGCCCCTCTCAGGGCTCACAATATTCATGGGCTTGCCACCACCATAGTTTCCCACAAGACCCAAAGTCCCCCTTTTTGTAACAACCAATTTGAAGCTCCTTTTCATCATTCAAGGGGGTGGATGATGACTTGGAGGATTTACTACTATGATCTGTTAGGGCAGTCCATCTCAATTTGATAAAGACTATATCTTGTCAAACCCATTGTCTCCAACCTATTTGTCAACACCAGATGAAAGAAGAGGAGTAACCAAAAATACAATTTTTCTTTAACCAAGGAGACCATTATTAGTTCTACAAACCCTTGGGAGAAGTATCTAACAGGGCCTCTCCCAGGACTCGTGTACAAATACCACCTGGTATCGCAGGATCTTGGAAGAGGAAGACTACCTTTTCTGCTCACTATAAGACTCTAGACACCTGTTCTCTAGACCCTGTATTGGCTGTCCAATAGTTGGTGTAGAAACTATGCTTTGCAGCACAGTTATCCCAGTGTCAACTCGTCTGTTACTTATTCTTACCTGAAGTGGGAGCCGAATGCAATTAACCTTTCACCCCATCCCATCCTGAATCTCATGGCCGTGAGAGCATCAGCACTGGTGGACACTCAAGCAGTTGAGCACACCTTCAATCATTCATTATAAAATTTAGCTTCGATTTTATAAGACATGATTGTCTGTTACAAAGTGCAGTATATTGATTTCCTTGTCAGGCACGGATGAACACTGATTTTCATGTCACTTGAGGATTTAGGTATACCCCTACCTCTTATCAGAGCCGGGCATGACCTTTTTGAGCCAAGGGTCAAACATACACCTTTTTCTGACATTGGGACTTACTTCCTCCTAAGGAACTGCCCCATTAACATGACGACACTAGCATCACTTTGCCGATGTGTGGATGGAAGCATGGTGCAACCATACACTGTTGCCATGCCCACCGGTTTTCTTCTACATTGTTGGAACGAAAGTGCACCAAGAGCTTACCCTATTAAAATGACAAGGTCTTGTATAGCTAGGAAAAATACAAATTACTGTATTCTTGAGATTTGTAGATTTTATAAAGAAAAGTAAAATGTAAATGATAAGTCAAAGAAAGCATAAGTTAATTTAGATTGTGAAACTCTTTCTACTACTGATAGAATTGTCCTAAATTTAAACTAGGTTCCAATTTTTCTTTGTACAGTATTTTCAACCAGTTTGAGCTCAGCTGTAAATCAGACATTCCATATAATACTAAAATCAGCATAACTAAAACTGGTATCAAAAGAGCCCTGACAATTTTTTCGTATAGGGTACGGAGGATGATTACCTAATGGCAGGAGTGTCCATGAAAGGGAACTTCTCAATTTCATAGAATCATTAATTGTTCCTATACTAATGTAAACATGAGTCCTTTAATTATGAGATGATTCTAGTGCAACTGGAACTCTGCCATTTAACTTTTAATGAGGTGACTAGTTACCAACTGGTAGAAGGGAGCCCAACCCCCTTTGCCGGTAGACTGAACACTCTCTTTGACTCTGGCCGCCGACAAACACATTTGCTGTTGGCACTCGTACAAACTTGGCTTTTGCTCTTTTTTTTTTCTTTGCTTTTTCAGATTGAATGTGTATGCCTGATGCGGCACTTTCGTAAGAGATCGATCCCCCTGAGAGGAATGTAGCGAGTGGTCAACCTCCCAGTGGCAAGTATATGGCAGGAGGTGAAAGAAGAGGGATAAACAATTCTTTCCCCACTGGCTCATCCTCAAGGTCTTAAAGCAATCAAACCTGTTCTTTCAACTCCTGGTAGTGCCTTCTGACCTTCCACCGTTGATCTCCTGTGGAGGCAAGACGGGTAAGAGTGGTGGTGAATTAACTCTCGGTCAAATTGCAGAGCAAAATGGGTAAGCCACTGCTTCAGGAAGAGCCCGCTGATTCTAATTTACATACATTTGTTGACGCTATGCAACGCCTTTGGACTTCCATTGGAATAAAGGGTACCCCATCCAAAGAAGGGCTAAAATAAGCTCCCACGAAACATTCGAATGATTGAAGACATTAAGGCTTTCAAGAGAAAACTGAAGACGCTTATTCAAAAAATCATACAACAGTGATGATTTAACAGTAAATGAACAATACGTGATCTGAAACGATAAATACTCTGAACGAACAAGGTAAAACGACGGCGGAGGTCCTATAGAGAGTAGGGTTCTCCTGCTGTATGGGACCGGAAAAGCAGCCATCAAAGTAAGGAAGGAGTTGTGATAATTTCACGATTTTGACCTTCAACGTGATTTCGGGCAGCCGGCTAATACTCCTCCCTTAAGTCACACTTCACTGTTTTCCCTACACCTTATGTGGTTGACAAGGGACTGTATAGAAAGGAACTAGTTCTCCTTCCCAAAAGAGATGCTGTAGCACCTCCAACTATGAGAAGAGCTCTTGATTTTGTAAGTCTAGAGCAGCGCAAGGCTTCAACTAGAGATATGCATAAGCAATATATCTCTGAGCGGGTAAAATTTCTTGACTCGGACTCATCGTTTATCTATGAACAGGCTCCCCAAAAGCTCCTTGAAAGAGGGATCAACGACAACGAGACCATTGCTCGTTGACGGCAAAGAACAAAGTCTTGCATAGAAGACCTGGTTTTTTTCCCCCCAATAATTGAGGAAAAACCTTTTAAATTCTGACCCTCCTAGAAGCAGGCCGTGTATGGTGTCTGCACCGGAGGAAAATTTGCAATATGACTCCTCCCAAAACAGAGCTGAATCTTTCCAAAGTGGTGACTCAGAGTCAATACTACCTCAAGCAGCTGTTATAATGCATAATGAGAGAGTCAGAATCAAAATCTTCGTTCGTACAGGTTCTAGCATTAAGGGTGGCAATGGGCTCAGGGAAGCCTCCAACTCACCAATCAAATGCATAGATCAGTTACAGTACGTCGCTCATCGCAGGGATCCAGTTATGGCTGGAAATACCTTGGTTTGAACTTGCCAAGAAAGCAGTATGCAGATATCAGCGTTTAAGGCTGGTGTTCTCAGACCTTGCCACCAGCCTTTGCTATGCAGAACCGTCATGTAACACAGGATCCCGACCTTCTCACTTGCGTGGATCAAGCTGTCACTACCCTGACCCTGTCTATGTCAGCTGTAAGGTTGGCAGCTCAACATATCACTTTCACAGCTTCTGAAGCTGCATCTTGGTTGAACCATATGTGAGGAACAATTAGGTTCTTATCCACGAGCAAGGACCTCTCAGATTCTGAGAAGAACCAGTTCAAAGCCTTCACTCTATCAGGGGCTAAATCTGATGGAGAATTTAGTCCATCAGGTAGGCAACGTATGGGCCAACTAGGTCCTAAAGAAGCGAGATGCGGTGGCCTCAAGTTTGAAAAATATTTAAAGAGAGATACTAAACCTTCGGAATTAGTCTCTTAAACCATCCTTGCTTACTTTAGAACAGGTAAAGCTTACAATGAAGAATGGAGGAACTTCAACCAAGACTCGCTTCTCCACCAAGCAATATTGCAGAAGAGACCTCAGACCACCACCTCGAACACCCGTACAAAGTCACCTCCTCCTCCTAGGCTAACTTTGGGCCAAAAATCAAGACCTAAGCATAGGAACACTTTTAATTTTCAACTTAGCCGAGCTATGGAGTTTGGTTAGCCTTTTCTACATCGGACTCGAAGCCAAAATTGTAGATGTAAAGGCAGACGAGGCCCTCCCTTACGCTATAGCTGGAAATTTCGCCACTTGGCTGCCACGAGAGTGGGGGATGCATGAGGTGCCAGCTTCATGGGACAGAGCAGTGGACGTTCTTAGGTTAGGTCACCACCTCCCGTTCACCAGCTCTCCTCCTCCTCCTCCCTCCATTCCAACTCCATGTAGTCGGTCCTCATATCACAAAAAATCGGAGAAGTTCCTTGCCCTATGCTCTCTAAAGGGTATATAGAAGAAGTCAAGGACGGGTACCTGGGCTGCTTCAGCCGTCTGTTTCTGGTCTTGAAAGCCTCAGGTGGATGAAGAGCCGTAATAGGCCTGTCAGATCCGAACGAATTTATCCACCAGGTTCGATTCAGGATGGAAACATTCAAAACATGTAAGGAAGAATGATTTTATGATCTCACTAGATCTCCGGGACTTTTACTTCCAAATCCCCATAAATTGCTCTCTACACTTTGTCGTAGGAAGCAAGAATTTCCCCAGTTTAAAGTTCTTTGCTTTGGGCTGTCCACAGCCCCTCAGGTATTCACCCAAGTGTTTACATTGATTTCAGCATGGGGTCATGCCAACAAGATATGTGGATGACTGGCTGGTACTAGCAGAATCAGAGTCACAACTTTTTTATTGTCGAAACAGACTGCTCTCATTTTGTCGCAATCTATTGATTGTGATGAATCTAGAGAAGTCTAAGCTTTCTCCAAAACAAAGAATGATATACCTGAGCATAGTGGTATTTTCACATTGCATTAGGATTCATAATGCTTTGTGAAAATATAAGGCAAATGCTGTGTGTAAGTACTATCCTCATCCAGGAGCATAAACCTTTACAGCCGCAAATA
This sequence comes from Palaemon carinicauda, assembly GCF_036898095.1. Taxonomy (NCBI): domain Eukaryota; kingdom Metazoa; phylum Arthropoda; class Malacostraca; order Decapoda; family Palaemonidae; genus Palaemon; species Palaemon carinicauda. The sequence continues at coordinate 167,168 of NW_027171805.1, read as the reverse complement.
GAGTACAAAGTCGCAAGCAGCATTTACAAGGTACCTTACAGTCCATACTACATTTGCAAATAATAAACTCTGGAAAATCATGTGAAAATACTGTACACGCTGTTCCTCGAGGATGCTGTCAGTTATCAATATTATTATCTCTAAACTTTTTCTTAATTATAAAGATAATAATTGAATATATGCAAAATCTTCTGCAGCTAATTTTAATAAGCTGGCTTATTGCTTGAATAGATGAGTTCACATACACTTATTTTGGATAATTTTGTACATGCATGAACATGGCATTTGATGTCTGTCCTCTTCCATGTGTTGTTATTTTCTTATTCGTTTCCTCCGCATCATATAGGAAGAGTTCCAGTTAAAGTGAATCTTTTATGTTGCATTTATTTAATGGACTATTTGTAGGTTTTGTTTTATATAGACTATGCTGACGTAGCAAGAAAGAATTTCCAATAGAACAAGATACCAAAGTTGATCTGCTTTGGTGGCTAAACAAGGAAAAGCTCTTCCAGGACTCCAGGAGAGTGGTCTCCTCCAGTTTTTCTGTTTACATATGAGTCGAAGAAAGGGTGGTTGGCTCATCTCAAGGGCCAACTGACATTAGGTTAATGGTCCCGAGAAGACAAAACTCTTCACCTCAATGAGCTAGTTAAAAGCAGCCTATCTGGCTCTTCAATATTTCCAAGTTGTTTAGTACGTCACTCGGTTCTCTTGATGAACGACAATGCAACCCTTAGTGACGCAGTATATCGATAAGAAAAGAAGGTGCACCATCACATACTCTTTGTCAAATGGCAGTGGCAGCACACAAGTGGGCAATCCACAATGCACGAATTCCCTCTGCTTGATTCATTCCCAGAAAAAGGAATTTCAGAACGGCCACGTTGAGTTGAAAATATCAGGTACTGTAGTTGGGTTAGAATGGTTTTTACATTCCCAAGCAGTGACAAAGTTCCCGACTTTGTGGGGTTCCCTGGCAATCAACATGTTTGTTACAAGCTTCGACAGGAAACTGTGCGAGGATGCATTCCAACACCCATGGGACAGCCTTAACCCTTTTACCCCCAAAGGACGTACTGGTACGTTTCACAAAAGCCATCCCTTTACCCCCCATGGACGTACCGGTACGTCCTTGCAAAAAAATGCTATAAAAATTTTTTTTTCATATTTTTGAGAAAATTCAGGCATTTTCCAAGAGAATGAGACCAACCTGACCTCTCTATGACAAAAATTAAGGCTGTTAGAGCAATTTAAAAGAAATATACTGCAAAATGTGTTGGGAAAAAAATAACCCCCTGGGGGTTAAGGGTTGGAAATTTCCAAATAGCCTGGGGATTAAAGGGTTAATTGCCTTCCTCAAAGGATAATAAACAAAGTGCACTCGTCCAAAGATCTGAAGTTACATTAGTAGCTCCAAAGTGGCATCAAGCAGAATGACATGCCGACCTTCTGCATCTGCTAGTAGAGATTCTGAGAGAACTTCCGCAGTGGCCCAACCTGCTCTGTCAACTCCACTTGCGGATGTTCCGCAAATGAGTGGATTCCCTATCACTTACAGCTAGAAGGTATCCAGCATCTCTTCCGAGAAAGAGGCATTTTGAGCAAGACTGCAATAACGTTTCGCTGCCCCAGGAAATTCTCCACCGACGTTAATTGAAGTGGGCCATCATCTGTGGTTGGTTTTGTCAAAGGAATACATCTCTCAGAGCCTCTATTTCAGTAGTGGCAGACTTTTCAGCTCAACCACAGAAGGAAAAGCACCTCTCAGTATCACAATGAAAGGGTATTGTTCACCCTTTAGCCTGGTACTGAGACAGAGGAATAGATATTTCCTTGTCTTAGGAATTATCCATGAAGCAGACCTTTCTTTCATGTGAGTGAACTTTCTGCTTGGGATGGAACCAAGGTATTACAGTCTCTAAAATGAGAGCTTCTTACAAACCATTGATGCAAGGCCTCAGATAGGTACTCAACCCTGGCTTCATCAAACCAGAGGCAGGTGTTTTTATCGTTTGCTCTTGACTTTGTAACAGACTGAAAATCCATCAATCCTGGATTCGAGAATTTTCCTCTTTAAAAGTATCCTCACTTAGGGATGTAACCAACGATTCAGATCAGTTACTTTTGTGTCTTGTAAGAGCGCTACCTCAAAAGAACCCAGACTGCTGTATGCAGATTACAGAACCTTTTTGTAAGCCCTGGCAGAGGGAAAAAGGTGATCGCCAAAAATAGTCTCATTTTGGCTGCTGGGGGCTATTATAAAAGCTCTGAGTCTTAGATCCCCCTGGAGCACCAAAACGAGTTATGGTGCCCCTTTCCCCCATAACATCAGTGGAGTCGGTACGAATCGTCAAGAAGAATCTATCGGTGGTTCAAGTTTTAGACCCCGGAATATGGAAGCGTCAAACCACCACCGCTGCTCATTATTTGCGGGAAAGCACTCGCAGGTCGTTAGACATGTTTTCCCTCGGACTTGTGATTGATGTTACAGAACCAAAAGTATCACATCGAAAATAGCAGTTACAACCTATTTCTAGGTGGAGAGAGAGTGCCTGGCCCCTTTTTCTCTCCAGGGGTATAGCAGTTGGAATCCTAGTTGGCTAGACCGATGATGATACAAATAATCATCACCTTCACCCAGCATCTTTTCTATTTTACTAAATAGAAGTACAGTATTCATTCCAGCTTCCTCCACACGATCGGAAGGTGGATGTTTATGGGCAAAGCCCTCGTTTGTTCATGCTTATCGTCACAAACTAACTAGTCCAAAGATATATCCAGTCCCTTGACAGGCCAGACAGTACTGGATTGGATCTCATTTTGATTACGGCTGATTTTTCCTTTGCCCACACACACGCCTAATAGTCTGCCTAATTCTTTACACAATCAGTCTCCTCATTCATCTGACAACACTTAAGAAAACCCAAAAATTTCTTGTTCACTCAAGAGGTTAACTGCTTCACTGTAATTTTTCAGTGGCTACTTTCCTCTTAGTAAGGGTAGAAGAGACTGTAGCTGTGGTAAGCAGCTCTTTTAGAAGGACACTTCAAAGTCAAGCCATAGTTCTCTGTACCATTTTTTCCCACTGACGGTTAGAGTTCTCATGCTTGAGGGTACACTCGGGCACACCATTGTTTCCTTATTTGCTTTCTTCTCTGGGCTATTTTTCCTGTTGGAGCCCTTGGGCATATATCATCCTGCTTTTCCAACTAGCACTGGAATAGCTAGTAATAATAAAGATATTTTCTCTGCAACACCCTTGATTTCCTGGGTCGTGAACCTCATGCTAAGCTTAACCCTGGCTCACAAGTTGTCTGGAATGCTATTCTCCGCATCTTATCAGACCTGAGATCGTCAATCTTAGGATGTTAGCCAATTAGTTTGGTAAGTGGACCTCTGTCCTCTTAAGGATGAGTCTGCTAATCAAAGGACAAAATAATTTGTATTTTTTCCTAACTAAAAGCCTGAGTTGTTCAACTTGCTTCCTGCCATCAACCCCTATTGTCTCAGATGCAGTCAAAGTGACCGACTGCTCAGCGTACTGGCAAAGGGTTACAGGCTTCCCTGCTACCGGCTTGTAATTACTGATGCAGTCAAAGTGACCGACTGCTCAGCTTACTGGCAAAGGGGTTGAGGCTTCCCTGCTACCGGCTTGTAATCACTGATGCAGTCAAAGTGACTTGACTGCTCAGTGTACTGGCAAGGGGGTTGAGGCTTCCCTGCTACCGGCTTGTAATCACTGATGCAGTCAAAGTGACTTGACTGCTCAGTGTACTGGCAAAGGGGTTGAGGCTTCCCTGCTACCGGCTTGTGATTACTGACGCAGTCAAAGTGACTGACTGCTCAGTGTACTGGCAAGGTGGTTGAGGCTTCCCTGCTACCGGCTTGTAATTACTGACGCAGTCAAAGTGACTGACTGCTCAGTGTACTGGCAAGGGGGTTGAGGCTTCCCTGCTACCGGCTTGTAATCACTGATGCAGTCAAAGTGACTTGACTGCTCAGTGTACTGGCAAGGGGGTTGAGGCTTCCCTGCTACCGGCTTTTAATTACTAACACGTTTCGATAAAAGTTAAATGGCCGAGATCCAGCTGTGCTAGAATCATATTAAATATCTCGGGTTTGTTTAAGGAAAAATACAAATTACTTAATGATTCTACCGAGTTCATGAACCCTTTTTGCCTCAGGGTAAAGCCTCCTCAAACCCCTATGAAAAAAAAACTTGTTGAAGCTCTTTTAAATAGTTTTAGTAATGTTGATTTTAGTGTTCTATGGTAAGCCCAACTTATGGCTGAACTCAAACTGCTTGAAAATGCAAAGAAAATTAGACCGTAGTTTAAATTTAGGACAATTCTGCCCTTAGCAGAAGTGTGTCTTTCTATTTGCTCATGTTTTCTTAAACTTATGATTCACATTTTTTTTTTTTTTTATAAGTTTTTAACTGTACAGAACCTTAGATAGATGTCTTAACCATTTTTATACAGTAGTTTAAGGAGAATATATAGAAGAAAATGTATAGGTTCAGGAGTGTGTGACAATCACAAATCATTTTTTGAGATGTACTGTTCACAATTATCAAAATTATCGATGAATCACAGTAATATAAGATTTTAATTTGAGCAAATTTAAAAGTTCAGGAGTGTGACGATCTCATATCATTTTGAGATGTACAGTCTCATTGTTGTCGACTTGGTCACTTCGAAGAAGTTTAATTTCTTGAAGTTTGAGAAATGCGCTACGTAATCCTTAAACTATAGCTGCGATATTGGTACAGCAGTTCACATGCTGCCGTACCGATATCGCAACTACAGTAAAAGGATTATGTAGTGCATTTCTCGAACTTCAAGAAATTAAACTTCTTCAAAGGATAAAGTCAAAATCAATGAGAACAGTTTATCTCAAAATGATTTGGGATTGTCACACTCCTAAACTTTTAAATTTGTTCAAATTATAATTTTATGTTACTGTGATTCATCAATAATTGTCTGAATTATTCATACTTGGTGTCAACAATATTTTATCATGACATTTTTTAAAGTTTAGTGCTTTTCTATTATGCATCATGTATAAAAAATTAATATTTATATAATAAAAATACATAGAGGACCAATAAAAAAATATAATTTGCCAAGAATCTTTTATTTCACATCATACAAAATATTTCTTATAAATATATAAAAAAAAATATTTTTTTAATTTTTTTTATTTTTTTCCTATATATGTGTACCCCCCCAAAATAGGGGCTGACCTTACAAAACTGCTTATATGGCACTTTGAGACCATCCCTTGCTGCCCTGCAGACCAGAGAACTCATACAGTAGTCAAAGGATCCCATTATCAGCTGTGGAATGTGTCTTAAGAAAGGAAAATTGAGTATTTGGCAACTCTGTATTTGCTACTGGAAGTATTGCCACTTGGTCATCTTCCAGTTTTGGTTAGCATTCACTGAAATGGAGTATCTTGAAGTTGATAAGAACGTAATTGTAACTAAGACAATGCTGAGAAGTTTTTTATCCTTAACATAAAGTTTTGACTTAGATGAAATTCTTAAAGGTGATCAAAATGTTCCAGTGAAAAGTAATCTTGAACCCAGAAGTACTTGATAAAATTCTCAAGTCACACTTGTAATTTAGCCAATTGCCAGATTTTTATAAGTACCATTTAACTAACTGAAGCAAATTTGCATTATTTATGACCGGACATTAAATTTATATTTTTTTACCCATTCAATGCCCTAAGACCATCTTTGACTATACAGTTTCATACTCCTTTTGAAAGGGACAGTCTAAGTAACTCCTACTCCACAATGGTCTGAGAGAATACTGTGCTTGGAAAGTATGATGCTCAAGATAAGTACCTGGGTAGCAATACCATATTGAAAAGTGTCCTCTTCATATCCACTTCTAGGGGTGAAATTTCATTGCTGTATAGCCCAATTTCTATAATGGAATGCATACCATAGAATAAAAGTCCAGTTTAAGAAAATATATTCAGAAAGCATTGGCACTAGCCATAACTTCCACGTTTCCCTTAGATCGATACTACTTGGATAAGCAGAATATATTCTGACTAAATAAATGACAATTTTACCAAACTAAGATACATTTTAAATGTGACTTCAAGGTTCGAGCAAAGATTTTCCTTGCATTTACAACCAAATGTCTTGATTACAAAGAAATTATTTCACTACTTTTCATGCAAACGTATCCGTTTACTTTGTCCACAATAAACAGTGTGTGCATAGTCAAACGCAAGAATTATATCACGCAGTATTTATTCATGTGAATTACATAATAGTTAACCTGAATTCTACATTCATACCATTGCATCAGTTGAAATAAAAGGCAACTTGAAACTTGAATGTGAATGAATCATCATTAATGTTCAGACATTTTTAATTTACTTGAAAGTGACAAGTCACAGCTGAAGGCACGAGTCATTGTTTCGAGCACAGTTCATTATACGAGGTTTCAAAAACTTCCAAGAAAGCGGTAAGACCGAATACACGTCAGAGAAACACCATTCACACGCTGCTTCTTTGATGAGCGAAAGACTTCAGAAAAGGGGATGACATCTGTGCAGGGTACTACCCTGACGCCCGCTAACTTCACCCCAGCGAGACGGCAGATCGAACTAGTGTTGCATTCCCCTGCACGGACGAGTTAGCACAGGCAGCGTGCCCGCCTAGGCAAGGCTCTGAGAGACGTGCATATGGCACTAAGGTGGTCTTAGATACCATAAAGCAGCAGTCAAATACCTCCCTTGGCGGGCAACTAACTACCTGACCTTTACATTATACAAAACCATCTGTACATATTAAGTAATTTCCTGCATGTTCTGTAAACCAAAAGGCAAAATTTATTCAGTGTGCCTCTGTAATTATGCGTCTAGGTGCAAATGGCTATCATCAATCTTTGGTTCTCCTTGATATTGTATCAATTTGAATACCTCACATATCTTCTGACACAACAGCAAAATCCGAACAGATACGACCTACGCCACTTGAGAAAAATATCGTCTACCAATGCAGAAAGTAAACTGTTAGGAATGAACCAAATCATCTATTTGTACTATGTTCATCAAACGTCAACATACAAATGGAGGAAATACTAGCAATTGTACAAAAAGATCAGCATCCAATTTGGCAAAGTATGCAAAGCAAAGAGGATAAAAAGTCTCATGAACACAGACTAATCAAATGGTAATAATTGTGCCATGACACAATAACAGATTCACATTCAATCTGTCAATAAGGTAGTATTTTTAAGTCTCTTCTTTTCAAGAGGAAAGGCAAAAGTCCCTGTCCCCAATAGCAGATAAATGTACAAAGATCATCCAAATCAAGTTGATGCCAACAACATGAAGGCAATCAAAATACAACAACCAGCTTAAAAGATCCTTTACTCATACCTTGAAGTAAGAATGAACTTCAGTCTTGCTCCAAAGACTTGGATTTCTGAATTTGGGCCAAACGGCAATGGGTAAAAATGAGGAAGTACTGTATAAAATGCAGAGAATAAACGAAGGAGGTTAACTGCTCTGCAATGCATCACTTTATTTAACAAGCAAAATAACTACTGTGCACTGAAGACCTAGCACACACATAGGAGTGAAGGTATTGGCAACGAGCATATGCTTGCAAATAGACTTGCTAAAAATATAGCAAACTTGATCCCTTTACATGACGATTTGAAAGACATTAACCTCAAAAGGCTCCAAGCAAGCGAACTGCTTCACAACAGTAGGGAAAGACTAGGGAGTCAAGTAGTGAAGCTGCCACTCTAAAACCTCACCAAGTTTGCAGACCTCACATGACCTTAGAAATGGCTTCACATCACAATTAAATACACAGTACTTCGCCAAAGAAGATATAGTAATAAGTTTCTTTTGGTATATGTAAAGAGCAGCGAAAAAGTTACCAATTGCGCACTATTCACCAAAACCTGCTGAAATGGTTGATCCGCAGGGCTCTGTACTAAGCCCATTAATATTCAACATCTACACAAATGAACTATCACGACTCCAGGACATTTGAGGGTTTATATATACTGACGATCTCTGCATTGCAACACAGACATGGACCTATAAGTCACAAAAGGAAGACTGACGAAGGCATTATCATCTCTCTCAGACTATTACAAAAAAATGGGAATTTAAGTCAGAATGCATGAAAACCCCTGTATGCTCATTCCATCTTAACAACCTCCAAACAGAAAACTGAAACTAAAATGGGAAAACAAAGAACTGCAAAACCACCCACATCCGGTGGACTTGGTGTCATTCTTGATAAAACACCGACTTTTCAGTAGCATGTTAACAAGCTCAAGAAAAAAGTGGCCACCAGAAATAACCTCCTCAGCTGATGCAAAAACTTTAAAGCGAACAGCCTTAGCGCTAAGTTACTCCACAGCAGAATATTGTGCGCCTGTGTGCGAAAGATCAAGTCATACTAAAAGACTGAATACTAATCTAATGAAAGCTTGTAGACTAATCACTAGTACACTAATAGCAATAACCCTACCAGCTTTGCACAGACTAGCCAACATCACGCCACCTGGCATCCGTCGAGATGCCCTATCTAGATGGGAGAAGACCAAACAAGAAAATGATCACAGGCTCCCACTCTACAACTATCATAAAACAAGACGTCTGAAATCACGGAAGAGTTTCATGACAGTGAAAGAACTCGAGACCTCAGCCCTATCAAAATATAGACTGTATAAATGGAGAGCGAGTGACAGTCAGACCAACTAACAATGCCCTCCCTAACCCTAGTGAAGACGTAGGTTATGGATCCTCCCTTACCATGAAGAACAAAAACTGGTAGGACAAGGAATAACATCAAGAGGGGCCGACCTGTTCGGACATGGATCTAAGAACAGGAAACGATACAGCACTCAATGGGTAGAAGAATGGTGCGATAAGATATAATGTATGATGTTGCAGCAGTTTCTTTCCTTTTAATTCTATGAAACAAAATGGCTGCAGACAAATACGCACCCAGTAACAACCACGAGACTAATAGAGGAATCTATTATCGATAAGACATACACAACAACCTGGAATTAGTACAATGACTCACAAACTAGACCTAAGACAGAATTAATGAATAGCATTTTCAGGAAAGAGAAATTTCCATGGTAGAGGTGTAAGAATGCCACCACTGTACGTCCTGTGTTCCGTAGAAAATTATGAAAAGGACAGCTGCTGCCCTACAGTCTTGCTTCTTACCAAAAAGCTATGACCACTGCCAATGAGTGGAAACTACAGGTTTGCAGTTGGACTATTAATTCAACTTGACCCACTGCCTATAACTATGGTTGATAACTGCAAAGGCATGAAGTAAAAACCCTGTGAAACAGCGCCCGATGCAACGCAACTGACCCCTCATTGTAGGGGTAATGGAAATGTGATTTCCACCGAACAGAAAATGAGTATCATACTCAAGGCAGAGAAATTCAATAACTTATTCGGGGAACGTGAAATGAATAGCCTATTCAAAGAAAAGGAAATGAATAGCCTATTCAAAGAAAAGGGAATGAATAGCCTATTCAAAGAAAAGGAAATGAATAGCCTATTCAAAGAAAAGGAAACGAATAGCCTATTCAAAGAAAAGGAAATGAATAGCCTATTCAAAGAAAAGGAAATGAATAGCCTATTCAAAGAAAAGGAAATGAATAGCCTATTCAAAGAAAAGGAAATGCATAGCCTATTAAAAAAAAAGGGAACTGAAAAGCCTATTCAAAGAAAAGGAAATGAATAGCCTATTCAAAGAAAGGAAATGAATACTCTATTCAAAGAAAAGGAAATGAATAGCCTATTCAAAGAAAAGGAAACTGAATAGCCTATTCAAAGAAAAGGGAATGAATAGCCTATTCAAAGAAAAGGAAATGAATAGCCTATTCAAAGAAAAGGAAACGAATAGCCTATTCAAAGAAAAGGAAATTAATAGCCTATTCAAAGAAAAGGAAATGAATAGCCTATTCAAAGAAAAGGAAATGAATAGCCTATTCAAAGAAAAGGAAATGAATAGCCTATTCAAAGAAAAGGGAACTAAAAAGCCTATTCAAAGAAAAGGAAATGAATAGCCTATTCAAAGAAAGGAAATGAATACTCTATTCAAAGAAAAGGAAATGAATAGCCTATTAAAAAAAAAAAGGAAACTGAATAGCCTATTCAAAGAAAAGGAAATGAATAGCCTATTCAAAGAAAAGGAAACTGAATAGCTTTTTCATAGCAGAGAATATGAATAATATATTCACTGAAAAAAAACAGGGCTCAAATAATCAACATACTTGACAGAAAGGTTGAAAACAGATTTGATTCTAAGGCCTAAGGGAATAACAAAAAGCTATGAACCTGACCTACACTGGGCGTCACTTAACAACAAAGTCAACTTTATCATTGCAAATAGATAAAGATCTTTACTTTTATCCTTTACTTGAAAGACAAAAGTGCAATATGGCAGTACCTGTTACGATATTTGCCAAGTGTTAAAGAGGCATAAGCTTTTCAACTATAGACACAAGAAACATACTTAGATTTCGATCAAAGGTAACCAGCTATGGATTAACTGAAAAATTAGGATAAAATAAATCCATAAAAAACCAGCAACAGGAAAAATTAACTAAACGCCACTCCAGTGACCTGACACCTTTTGTCTTATAGTAATAGCACCAAAGACAGCATTCTACGTCATTCTAAAACTGCATACCAAAGTCAACGCCATCCATTACATTTACAATGACAATCAATAACTGTAAAGGAGCTATGTATAAAATACTTCTATGGGAAAATTTTGGCTTTTCTTCCTCCTGATTGACTCCAAATGAGAAAGGCTTAACCCATCTACTATTCCTACAACATATGAAACTTCTTGATCAGTTATCCAGAAGAAAAGAACTTCCTGTCACCTGTCTCATTGTGTTATAGAGTATTTCACAGCAATGAAAATCCCCTTTCTATATCATCAAACTTCAGCCAGGACTCATAGCTATGAAGTTTATACAAGAATGTACGAGGGAGTTGGAGAGCTCAACCAGCTACCCACCCAATCCAAAAACAATGCTTAAGTCGGAGCATATGAGCTACTCAGGAGTCAATACTAATGAAGACAACCTTGATCTTATAACAGAAACCAGTCAGTTCCAAATACTAACCAAAAGTGCCAGCCTTTCATACAGTCAATTACAAATCAAGTACAAACAAACATTGAAAATTAAGTGCTGCTATGTTTTGATTCAACACAGGTGGAAAACACCTTGTGATATGTACGGAAAGCAAAAAGTATTTCCAGATAAGAAAGAAGTACTGGAACTTATGAGAAATAATGGAGGACACTAAAGACATTGGAAATAAGATTTCCTGAGAGTGAAATTAGAAGTTTGTAAAATAATCGTTTCCTTCATTATAGGGAGGGACCAGACATCGAGAAATAAAACTGACTACAAAAGTGGCTCAGGTGAACAGTTAAAAGACGAATGCCCAAAGGAAGTGACATCAGATGGAAGCGAATTAAGCTTTGCTTTCCATTAAAAAAACAAAAGAGGCAACTGATAAGATGAGAAGCTTTAAAAATGACACGTGAGAGGAAAGACATCTTCCAAAGAAATAAGAAGACCATCCAACACAGGCAGCATTTACATCAGAGCAGATAGACAAGATATGAGTATAGAAAGATTAAACATGTCTAAAAAAAAAACATATCAGGATACATTTAAGTCATCTTTGGCCACTTTTCTAATGGAAACATAAGGTAAATTTCTTAGATCTGCCAGAAAGAAATTTAGCAGTGATACATCATTGCAAGGAGCATCCACATATTTTACAGAAGAGTAAAATCCATTATGGATTCATAAGAACCGAAAAATAAATACTTTACAAAAAGAAAGCTATGGTGTAATGAACCTTTCATACTGGACTAAGGATCATAGAACATGAAATGAAACCTTTATAAGAAAATCAAAATCAGCAGTGAGAACGGAGTGGAATAAGTCCAGGAAACGAAAAAACAACCACTTCCTTCGGAACAATGAGTCTACTCAAAATTAGCATAAACATTAACAGGGAATAACAAAATATATAAAGATAATTTCATAAATGTAAAGTAATTGCATCACCTCGGGATGAAATGACGCAACAAAGATGCTTGTTCACTTTCCCTCACTCGATCGCCCACAGAGGAACAACGCGTGCGGTGAAAAACGATCGTGTACAAGGTGATACCGGTCTCCTTTCCAGTTAGTTTTTAAAACCTTATACAGAAAACTGTACCTGAACTCCTCTGTGTCCTTCGTAAATTAAAAAGGCCCTTGAATTAACAACTCTTTAATTCACATCCTTTGTGCTTTTTGTTTCTTCAAATGCAATGGTAAAAAAATTGAATAGGTTAACTACTACGTTTTCTCCTAAAAGTCACACTACATTCCAGAATTCTCAAGTTCAATTATGCACACACTGTTTATATTTAGACAATTCTCACAAAAAAAGCAGTAAAAATATCCTTGTAATCAATCCATTTACTTATACATACAGGGCTAATTGCTCGACAAATAAAGTCACATTTGAAACAATGATATTTTAGCAAATCAGCATCTTAATAGCGGAATATCTAAAGTTCATCCCAGTGTTTTCATTCTAAAAGTAACGTGGAAGCCCAAAGGCTAATTCTTTAGCTTTCAGAAGACTATTTTCATAAAAGATGGACTTACAATCTAATTTATATAATCAATATAGAAATCAGGTTATACAGCAAAACTCAACCACCCCCAGAGGATATCTGATAAGGAAGAACCCCTCACTTCTATGGCAAAGAAACCCAGCTACTGTACTCATATTTACATACCTTCCAGGTACTGTATTTCTTTAAGTCCATCATTATACAAGTATGGAATTAATAAGACTGGTCTAACTTCATAGAGTAATACAAAACAGCATTGCCATAGATGGTCTCTGTTCAATGAAAGTCTAAAGAAAATATAAATCCAATTATTCAACCAGTCATAATTTCAAAAAGCAACTTTGCTTCATGTTAGTGAAATGGAACTTATAAACTCTGACAGTTGGGCAAATTACAGTTGTGACTCAAAATTATCAAGTCCTTCGGAGTTCAAGATTACCTCTGTTCCTAGGACATTTGAAGAACACCTTTTACAATCGTATCTAAGTAAACTTTATCGAAAGGATAAAAACTTCAGCATAATCTTAAGCTATAACTTTACATTCTTATCAAACTTAATAAAGATAATCCATTACAGCAAATACTAATCAACTGGAAGACGACAAAGTGAAAGAATGCTCTCAGTGTACAAACAGTTGTCAAATAATTTTCCAATCCAAAAAACACATATACCACATCTGCAATGGGAGTAGCTCTGGGAAAGTTTGACGACTGTATGGCCTCCGGCAAGCAGGGAGGGACGTCGTAAGTAGCACCCCGGCAGTTTTGTAGGTCAGCCCCTTCAGGTGTGGGCACAGTATGCCTTTATTCGTTCCAAATTTCAACTACATCTACACCTGGAAGAGAACTTCATCCTTAGTTTCGATACAATGGCAATGTCAGTTACATAAAAAGACTTTCTTTTGACTATAAGACTGGAATCGTGTTTAACTCGAACGATGGTGAGACATTTCATCAATTTGCAAAGGGAACTTATCAAACAGTGGTATGATTAATCCGCTGTACCTTTACTTATTATATTTCAGAACCTTACGCCCTAACTGTCAAAAGCAGTGGTTCCCAAACTATCTTACCTGACGCCCCCTTTTTGCTTCCAGTAGACCCATACGCCCCCACTCCTCTTTTTTTTATATGAAATGATTCTTACATTTATTTCTTAGCATTGTACAGGAAAACAGATTTCTGTTTGTATTACATTTTAATAATGAAAGCCACTCAAACAAATAATAGTACATTCCAGTAACTAAAAACGAAACATTTGGTTCAAAGTGAGCGAAAAAAAGTTTGAACACGCCCCCCTTGTATCGTCCTCACGCCCCCCTAGTGAGGCGCGCCACCCAGTTTGGGAACCACTGGTCTAAAGCATTTACAAACGTTCACCTCGGTCTTATTCTATAAACATCCACAAAACTGACCAACAGAAATATTTTCAGGAATGCTTACTCTGAACTAGGAACACAAATTCAACATTGGACACCTATATGCATAATTCTTACCTAACTAATCATTACTATTACAATTGCATATTGTAAACTAAACCTTCATCAATACAAGTCAAATGAGAATTTATCAAATAACGTTTTCCTTCCTTCATAATCGAATTTTTGCGCTAGATGTGAATAGATTCAAGTATCCATCTGCCCTCTCGATCCATATTCTTCTGGGTCTTTTCACTTATGCTACCTTCATGTCTACTTATTTTTTTAGATACTGTTCCTAAGTCTATCCCATCATAGAAGTCTATGAAAAATAATCCTCAATTTAAACTAAATGTAGAAACCCAGTCTTATATCAAAAGAAATTACAACGTCAATTTCAAAACATAATAACTGACTGTAAACATGAAAGTTCTCTTTAACAATAATCAAATTATGTCACAAAATCATTTGATATATACAATAATATACAGTTTAGAGACCCACACAGCAGCAATGACCAAATCTCTTTACTGTACAGAGGCTTTCAGACTGTACAATACATAATCATCAAACCGTTATTAAGTCTAAGCATTCGCAACATAAACTACAACTAGCCAGTAGGCAAGAAATTCCCTGAAATGGTTTCGAACCTCAGTATTTTACTCTAAAACTCCTAAAAAAATATTTTTCTAAACTCTACACTACTACACAATATCCATTAACCCTTTTACCCCCAGGCTCTTTGGAAATTTCCAACCCTTAACCCCCAAGGGGTTATTTTTTCCCCAGCACATTTTGCAGTATATATTTTTTTAAATTGTTCTAACAGCCTTAATTTTTGCCATAGAGAGGTCAGGTTGGTCTCATTCTCTTGGAAAATGCCTGAATTTTTTCAAAAAACTATTAAAAATATGAAAAAAAAATTGTTATAGCATTTTTTTGCAAGGACGTACCGGTACGTCCATGGGGGTAAAGGGATGAGTTTTGTGAAACGTACCAGTACGTCCTTTGGGGGTAAAAGGGTTAAAACAAATTGATATGAAAGATTCAGGTAAGTACAGTAATACTTTTGCCAAATATATTCAGATCAAACTATTGTGCTAATGATGTCGTTTTCTGTCTAAACAGACCGAAATGTTCATAATTTTCAAGCATGGTGACAGAACCTTATCTATACAGAAACAACCAAGATGTTCATAATTTTCAAGCATGGTGACAGAACCTTATCTATACAAAAACATCTTGAACGTTTAATCAAAATTAAATTAAAGTATCGCCCAAACTAATACGTCATTCTGATGGATGGCAAAATATATAAAAAGACCCATTGGCACAGACTATGCTTCAGCAATTAACACGTCGTTAAACTGACTTGAATCTGCTTTGATATCTAGCAAAAATCAAACAAACCTATACAGATCATTAGACTCATTAGGCAAATTCATCAACACTAAGAGGTTGCTCTCCTTGATGTCATTCCCACTTGGAAATTCGATCGCAAGAAGTTAGAATTTCTGACTTTCATTGTCACCTATCATTTCCTTTTCCGACTAAAAGAAGAAAAAAGTTCCTCTCGTGGTCTGCGTGAAGATAAAAATGCTCACAGCTATGAAACCACCAACATTTTTCAATAGAATTCAAGGATTTGGCCAAAGCTGCAATGAGATACTACAGAACATCTTATGTATATAAAATTCTACTATGATTATTAACAGGCAGAGCACATTTGTAATACCTAACAAAGGATGAATACTCTTTCTATTCCCAAAAAATAGGTAAGGGAACCATGTCAAAAATGTTTAAAAAGGATTTTGAAAGTAAAAAATGAAGACTGCAAAGTCGCAGATCATTCGAACCGCTAATCAAACTAGTCTCAATTAAAACTGGTTAATAATGACACTTCCAGACTTCCCTTCTGCAGTATTGGATTATCCATATCATATAAATATTTCCCTACTCTAGACTGAATAATAAATAGCCTAGATATTTGATTAAGAACTCTGGTTAAGCTATTCATGATAAATATATCCTGCAAAAAAATATTGACTTCCTTCATAGATGCATCTTGCCAACTTGAAGGATTCTTTTTCGTAACTTTAAAGCAATCAAATTTAATTTGAAATTGAATCTATGCTTCATAAACAAACAAACTTTTTGGCAAAGCAATATGTGCTCTGTCTGATAATAATAAAAAAGCTAAACATAAAAAAAAACAACAGACTTAAAATGTACAGAGAATACCAGTGAACTTTTAACAGTGGCCAAAAGAAAGGGATTACAGACTTAAATTTTGCACTCATAATAATGTTCCCTATCAACTTAGCTTTTATAAAACATCATTAAAAATGGTAAATTAATAAAAGAGTGCTTAGTAGTATATGAGTATAAACATACCTTGAAATTCTCAACATACAGAGGTGCTTTTGAAATCCAGATTGACAATGAAAAAAAGAAATAAACTGTTTTAAACAAGAAATGAACTGTAATAGGGTGTGCTCTAAATGCAGAATGTAAAAAAATAAGTAAACTCATTAAATTTGTAGTAAAGAACACTGGTGTTATGAAGTCCTAACTTCATATATCATATGACATTCTTTAATACAAAATACTTTCTGACTGTGTTTTGCTGCTTGTGTTATTATAAAAGTGTTCCGACACAAAATACAAGTCCTGGTGATTTACTACGAATAGATACAGCACGAACTGACTCCCAGTAAAGAACTTCAGGTCTGTATAGTTAAGCAATATACAAACTTCCAAATTTGTCATATTTAAAGGTTTAAACGTCGCTCATGAATGGCACAGGCAAGGGACAGTGACATTACCCTAGCAATCAGGACAATGCCCTAGAGACTGACCATATATCATATGATCAGCACCTAAGCCTCCTCTCCACCCAGGCTAGCACCACGGAGGGCCAGACAGTGGCTGCTGAATGACTCAGCAGATAGACCTATAGGCTCCCCAAACCCCCAACCTTAGCTCACAAGGATGGTAAGGTTGCAGACACTAATGGCACTAACGAGTCTGAGCGGGACTCGAACCCCCGACTGGCAAACACCAGGCAGAGACGTTACCAATCAGGACACAGCAACCTCTAAAATTGATTTTGCTAAGCACTCATGAGTGTTTCTTCAAGGCAAACGTAAGTCTTATGAAATTGATTAACCTAATTTTGAAAGAGTAAAAAGTTGAAGAAACAAAGGTAACTAAAATTACTTTAAAATCAAAACTATAAATGTGCTCCTTCCCTTTCTAGGAACTACAAAACTGCAAGAATAGTGTGAAATTATTTGTCACCTGCTGATCTTAAAAATCAAATTTTATGGTATCCTGATTGCTTTTTCTATGAGAGCTCACACAAAATAATTGTCTGTATCTATCCAAAATTAATCAAAACATACCCTAATTCAATATAAATTAATATACTGTACTTTGAATAATTTTCAGTAACTTATAAATAGGAAATATTCATAATCGTAAACGTACAATTAACATGAAAAATTACTTAATCCATTCAAATCAACAAAAATCTTTGATTAAACTCGCTGGCATCTCTAAACCTTTAAAATATTACAATTACTCAACCAGTAATATTGTTACCTAATGGAAAAATTATGAAACAAGAACCACATAAATTCTGAAAAATTTCTAATAAATCACAAGGATTCTATCATTCCAATCTTCCTCAAGACATTCTACCACAGATATAATCGTAAGTATAATCTCAGCTTACTGGCACCTAAGAATTCCTTTCCTCTTACATTTTTCTTTATTCAATTCTTTGTAACGACTCCTCACCTATCCTCCTCCTTAGTTTCCTAGACTAGGTTAAGTCTGTTTGTGGTGCAGATATCTATGGTTATCTACCGATACGTCCCTGATTATACACGATATCTTAGGATAGTCGTTCCGGGGGTTAGGACCCTGTGATACCTGACGGTAATTCTCTTGTAATATCACTCGCAGAAATATTGTACAGTAGGAAGCTGCTCGAAGGAACTTCCATCAGGATGACATGGCTCGAGCCCAAAAATAGATTTTTCCAAGTTAAAATCCATTTTATGACCTAAAATACTTTCAGCCAAATCTGCATCTTCTTATTCTATCAAAACCCCATTTCACTACTAATAAAACAAGATTGGTGTGACATTAAGCTCATTGAAAAATAATCTAATACCTGTATGCCTTAGAAATTAAAATTATTTACTGGTAAATAGATGAGTATAATCTACATAAAACAGCATTCTAAGGTAACTGATTGGGAATAGCAAGTAATGTTTATAGCTCAGGATATTATTAAAGAAAAAAGCTAATTGGTCCTGCATAAATTTTTAAGGGATTTTGATGTAGGAAAAATCTATCTTTGGGTTCGAGCCATGTCGTCCTGATGGAAGTTCCTTCTAGCGACTTCTACAGTATAATATTTCTGCGATTGATATTACAAGAGAGTTACCATCAGGTATCACGGGGTTCCAACCCCCGGAAACAACTATCCGAAGATATCGTGTATAATCGGGGACGTATCCTAAGATAACCATAGATATCTGCACCCCAAACAGACCTTACCCAGTCTAATCCACTAAGGGAAAGGATAAGTAAGGAGCCGCTACACCTCCTATCACCTTCGAGGGCCCCTATACGTTCCTGCTTCCCATTTCTTTGAACGCAGCTGATGGCTACAGTTCGGTTGATTTTTGGGGGCGCTTTTAATTTTATAATGGTCCTTCAATTAAGCCTTGAACTCAAAATCTAATGAAAGTGTATATGACCAAGTAAAATAACTAAATGGACCTGGGAAGACATTTGTAAAATCTTATAATGTTCCTTCAACTGAGCCTTGAACATAAAAAACTAATAAAAGTGTACAGATACTCGTCGACATATTACTGTGTTTGGTTCCGACAAACAGGTCATAATCCGATCTGCCTGTAAGTCAACATTTGTTAAATTACCATAAGTACGTTATACTGTGTCACGATATTGTAATTATCTTATAGTAAATGGTTTATCAAAAAAAAATCTGTTTCCTTGAAAAAAAAATTGTCAATTACATGACAAAATAAATTTAGATCTATAAATCTATTATGGTTAGGATCAGCTGATCTCAAGCCAACAATACTGTATTGAGAACATAGGCACATACCAATAACGAAAAGAGTCTCTCTCTCTCTCTCTCTCTCTCTCTATATATATATATATATATACTGTATATATCTTTTTTTCCTTAAAAAGTATCTATTAAATACTACACATAAAATAAACTTATACTTTGCATAAATCTTTGTTCGATCATAGGCTGGGCTTAAAACATGTCATTCAATTTCGTCAGCTAATCTCTAGTTTTAGCCAAGAACATTGTCACATTCTTAAAAATCATGATTTTCAAAATGTTAATTGTTCTTTATCAAAGTCTTTTTGTCTTCTTTTTTTTTATTATTGGTTGTGATCAGCTGATCTCAAGCTATACTACCGTATCGAGAAAATGCGCAAATACGAATAAC
Source organism: Palaemon carinicauda (assembly GCF_036898095.1). Lineage (NCBI taxonomy): Eukaryota > Metazoa > Arthropoda > Malacostraca > Decapoda > Palaemonidae > Palaemon > Palaemon carinicauda. Next base: position 147,570 of record NW_027171805.1, on the reverse strand, counting down.
AAGGAGTAACATTCATATAATTTCTAAACTTATTTAAAAATCTTCATAATGAATATTACATCATTACAAATATGTTCTACCAAACCACGGATACTACCGCTGAAGAGTTATTGGGTCCTTTGACTGGGCAGACAGTACAACATTAAATCCCTCTCTCTGGTCATGGCTCATTTTTTCTTTGCCTACACATACAAACGAATAGCCTGGCCTATTCTTTCCACATTCTCCTCTATCCTTATACATCTGACATCGTGATTAGCAAACTATACGTCTTCACTCAAGGGGTTAACTACTGCATTGTCATTGTTCAGTGGGTACTTTCCTTTTAAAAAGGGAAGAAAAGACTCTTGACCATAGCTTCCACTGTCTTGGGGTAGAGTTTTCCTCTTTAAGGGTACGCTCAGGCACACTATTCTATGCTTCCTCTTTTCTTTGAAATGGTGTGTTGGGTAGGCTTAATAGGAGAGTCACGGATGAGGCAAAGACAGCCTCTTGATAAACTATCAAGAGGTTGTCTTTGCCTCATCTGTTTCTTTATCTACCTCACAAGTATTCATTAACAAAACCATCCTTAGTGTCCTCCCTTCAGCTGAAGTGCCTATACTGGAGGTTAATTAGCCTTGCGTGGTGTCTTGGCTCTGTTGACCTATTTTACCCAACTTTTTATCTCAACTCTATGGATGGTATCAATCACTTTACTTATATTTCAGTACATATTTTCATTATCAATATTAAATTAGTTTTTATGTTTGAGGAATCTTTTTTATTGCTTTTAATTTTTCTCCTGTCTGGAGACATCGAGCGAAACCCAGAACCAATACATCCAAGACTTTTCCAGTGTCATCTATTGCATTGCAATACGAGGGGGGACCCAAAGGAACCAGAATTGTGTCATAGAATTTTACTCAGCTATTGTTACATGTTTATAGTCTTATCACCTTCAAAGTACTCTCCATTTGAAGCAATGCACCGGTCCGGACGTGTTTTCCAATGTTGAAAGCAGTTCTGGAACTCTTGTGAAGTTATTCTTTTTAACGACTCCGTCGTTTTCTTCTTAACCTCTACACGTCTGCAAAACGTTTTCCTTTGAGGACTTTCTTCATTCGGGGGAACAAAAAAAAGTCACAGGGAGCAAGATCGGGTGAATAGGGAGGGTGGGTAAGTAGGGTCATGCCATTCTTGGTCAGAAACTGTCTCACACTCAAGGTGGTGTGCGCTGTGGCAAAGTGGAGGGTGGTGGCTTCATCACGACAATGATGAATAAAATTCTATGACACAATTCCGGTTACTTTTGGGTCCCCCCCTTGTATTCAAGGTCTGCATGTCAATATTCAAAACCTTACAGTTGCATCCACACAGTATGATATTCTTTTATGCTCATAAACTTTCTCAAATGAAGCACTCATCTGAGCTCCTTATAACTGGTTTTAAGATGCCAATAATTTTGAAATGGGATGCCATTCCTAGGGCAAGGGAAATAGAAGTGTATACTAGGATTGAGTACCCTTATTCACATAAGTCCTGCTACGAGTGTGGTTGTCATGATATTCAAGTAATAAAAGTTTGTGGCAGGCATAACAACTTTTACTTATGTTAATCTACCGGAATCCAGACAAATGATTCTATCTTCAATTGTCTTTTCTTACCCTCATGGCTAAGATAAAGATAACAAAAATGCCTATGTTGCTTTTGTTGATACTTTCAATGCTCACCATAGGGAGTGGTCAAATCATGTTTCTCCTACCGATCACCATGGCTTTAGAGCATTGGACTTTGCCTCTGAATCAAGCTGTTAGAAAACCATAAGTAAAGCTATTCATAGGTCTGATAACTACTTGAACCTAGTATACACCGACTCCCTTGACATTATACCAAGTAAGGTTGGTTCTCCAGTTGGGACATCTGATCATGCCTTAATTTCACTAGTAGTAAAGACTGAGCAGGCTGTCTCTGATGTATTCATGTAAGATTGATATAAAGTCTCAAGCAGACTGGAATGGCATTTATTGTTTTTAACTTAAATTGGTCACAGTTGCATAATAATGCTGAGCCTGTTGTTCATTTGAATGACTATCTGGTCAATATTGATAGACATATCCCTTTTCGTGTAAAAGACAAACCCTGGTCACTTTACTTTATTTCAAAGGCTGCTTTTCTGGTCCTATACAGCAGGGGAACCCTACTCTCTACAGGACCTTTATGGTCATTTTATCACATACATTCCAAGGCATTCAGCATTTCACACCAAATATTGCTCGCTTATTGTCAAATCTATACTATCGAAGCACTTGGAGAGAAAAGGAAAGTCTTCAGTTTTCTCTCAAAGCCTTAATATCTTCAGTTTTTCAATGTCTTGTGGAAGCTTACTGTATAGTCTCGGGGCTGCATATCTAAAGGCTCTATAGCCTACAGTAGACACTCCAATAATTTGAGACCATCGGTAACTTTTCTCCCGTTAACACGATTTGTTGGCTGCACAATATGTAGCAATTCTCTCAGATATTTAGGATGTCTGGTTTTGATAACTTGGTGGGTTTATTATACATATCTTAAACTCAATTCTTGCTTTAATGGGCAGCCCGTGTAAATCAATTAGTGTAGGAGTGATCCTTTCTCGGAGTGGGGCACTTTCTATCTGTTTTGCTCCTCTACTTATTATGATTTGTAATTTCTTAAGTTGTACTTTTGGTAAGTTGTAGTAAATAGAGTTACAATAGTTAATCCTGGTAATAACACAGTTTCACTAGTTTCCTTACAGAAAGTTCATCCAGGTACTTCTTTATAAAAGCAATTTTTCTAAGATGATAGCCAGCAGTTTTTACTACATTATCTATTTAGTTCAATGATGATTGTCGGCGTGTTTACTTGGAGAAGCAGGAGGCCTATCATCTTTAGAAAGGTAACAGATCAGATTTGACTTGGAATAACTATACTAACTTTAGAGCTTTTCCTCAGAGAGTTTATGCTTCAACTGAAAAGGAATACAATTTAGCCCTATAAGAAATACTTTCCTGCACAACGCAGGAACATGAGCGTTGGGGTACCCTTAAATCTGCAGTATTTGGTGTAGACGTAGCAATTCCTCCTTTACTGAAACCAGATGGCTGTCACTCACTCTCCAAAGGATAAGTCATCCCTTTTGACCGACGTGTTAGTAAGCTTTGTAATTTGAAACTTGATCTTCCTCATTCTTATTTTCCAGAGGCTAAACTAACTAGTTTAACTTCATTTATCATTTTCTGCAAGTTAGCAAGATGTTCTTTCTTTCAACACTTGTTGGAGAATTGGTAATGTTATGCCATTATGTAAATGTGTTTGTGGTACCTCAAGACCATCTGATTACTAACCAATTTCCATAACTCCCATATTATCTAAAGATCTTGAACGTCTTTTGGTAAAACATGAAAAGGTTTGCTGAAGGTAATCATCTGTTCCCTAGTTTGCTATTTGGCTTTCATAAAAGTCTTGGAGTACTGTACATGATGCCCTTCTAACAATCTACAATGCTGTGAAGAAATGTCTTGATTGTGGTCAGGAAGTTCATATGATTGGCCTTGATTTTAATGCTGCCTTTGACCGTATTAATCATGAAGCCCTTTTTTCAAACTCAAATAGTTGGGAGACGGTGGGTCTTTTCTTAGCATCATAATTGAATCTTTAAGTAATATATTGCAAAGTGTTTTTGTTGATGGACACCATAGCAGGTATAGGAATGTAATATCTGGTGTTCTTCAGGGTAGTGTTCTTGGTCCATAACTTTACATACTATATACACATGACATGTTTGGCCTAGAAAACAAGCTCATTGCATATGCAGATAGTGCTACTCTCTTTGTATCAATTCCATCTCAAGAATGTAGATCTGGGGTTATTGAATCCCTTAATAGAGTTATAGCCAAAATTAGTTCATGGTACAAATTATGAGACATGAAGTTGAACCGTAACAAAACTCAAAGTATGATTGTAAGTAGGTCTAGGACAGTGGCTCCTCAACATCTGGATCTCAGCACTGTTAATGAGTTTTTTAACTATGTAAGGCTTAAAATTTTAGGTGATTCTTAATAGCAAATTTACATCTGAGAAACACATTAGGTCTGTCTCTTCTTCAGTTACACAAAAAATTAGCTTACTGAGGAAGTCTTTCAAGATTTTCGGTGATCAATCGATTCTGAAGCGTGTTTTAATTCTTTCATTTTAAATTTTTCAAGTACTGTTTTCCTGTCTGGTCTTCAGGTGCTGAATCCAATCTTAACTTAATGGACAGGAACTTACAATCTATCAAATTCTTTTTTTCTTATCTATATATTAATCTCTGGCACCATCCTTGCATAAGATTTTTCATAATTCTGACCATCCTTTGCATTCAGATCTTCCTGACAGCACCATCCTGTTCGTACTACTAGATATGAAGTTAATTCTAATCGTGATGCGTTCTCCATCATAAGGTTCAATATACGCAGTGTTGTCACAGTTTTATTCCAGCTGTGACCATGTTGTGGAATGATCTTCCTAATCGGGTACTGTTCTCAAATCGGTGGAACTTCAAAAGTTCAAACTTGCAAGGAAGGCTTTTTTTGTTGAACAGGCTGACATAAGTCTCTTTTTATAGTTTATTCATGAAAGATCTATTTTCAAATGTTGTTACTGTTCTTAAAATATTTAATTTCAATTGTTCATTACTTCTCTTGTAGTTTATTTCCTTTCTAGGCTATTTTTCCTTGTGCTTATAGCTTCGTGCTTTTCCAACTAGGATTGTAGCTTAGCTAGTAATGATGATAATATGTTATTTTCATTAGTAAAATAAATTTTTGAATATACTTACCCGGTGATCATATAGCTGTCAGCTCTGCTGCCCGACAGAAAAACCTAAGGACGAAATACGCCAGCGATCGCTATACAGGTGGGGGTGTACATCAACAGCGCCATCTGTCGCGCAGGTACTCAAGTACTCCATATCAACACAGAACCAATTTTCTCCTCGGCCCACTGGGTCTCTATTGGGGAGGAAGGGTGGGTCCTTTAATTTATGATCACCGGGTAAGTATATTAAAAAATTTATTTTACTAATGAAAATAACATTTTTCAATATTAAACTTACCCGGTGATCATATAGCTGATTCACACCCAGGGGGGTGGGTAGAGACCAGCATATATGTTAACATTAAGCGCTAAGTATTTCGTATTTCATTTTAGCAGTTATTCAAAATAACAGACATAAAATTAATAAGTACCTGGTAAGGAAGTCGACTTGAACAATTACTCTGCCTTTTTAAGTACGTCTTCCTTACTGAGCCTCGCGATCCTCATAGGATGCTGAGCGACTCCTAGGAGCTGAAGTATGAAGGGTTGCAACCCATACTAAAGGACCTCATCACAACCTCTAATCTAGGCGCTTCTCAAGAAAGAATTTGACCACCCGCCAAATCAACCAGGATGTGAAAGGCTTCTTAGCCTTCCGGACAACCCAAAAAACAACAATAAAAAACATTTCAAGAGAAAGATTAATAAAGGTTATGGGATTATGGGAATGTAGTGGTTGAGCCCTCACCCACTACTGCACTCGCTGCTACGAATGGTCCCAGGGTGTAGCAGTTCTCGTAAAGAGACTGGACATCTTTAAGGTAAAATGATGCGAACACTGACTTGCTTCTCCAATAGGTTGCATCCATTACACTCTGCAGAGATCTGTTTTGTTTGAAGGCCACTGAAGTTGCGACAGCTCTAACTTCATGTGTCCTTACCTTCAGCAAAGCATGGTCTTCCTCATTCAGATGGGAATGAGCTTCTCGAATCAAAAGTCTGATATAATAAGAAACTGCATTCTTCGACATAGGTAATGAAGGTTTCTTAATGGCGCACCATAAAGCTTCTGACTGTCCACGTAATGGTTTAGTACGTCTCAAATAGTACTTAAGAGCTCTTACAGGGCATAGTACTCTTTCTTGTTCATTTCCAACCAAATTAGCAAGGCTTGGAATATCGAACGATTTGGGCCAAGGACGAGAAGGAAGTTCGTTTTTGGCTAAAAAACCAAGCTGTAAGGAACATGTAGCCGTTTCAGATGTAAATCCAATGTTCCTGCTGAAGGCGTGTATCTCAATGACTCTTTTAGCTGTTGCTAAGCAGACGAGGAAAAGAGTCTTCAAAGTAAGATCTTTAAAAGAGGCTGATTGAAGTGGTTCGAACCTTGCTGACATAAGGAATCTTAGTACCACGTCTAAGTTCCAACCTGGTGTGGCCAACCGGCGCTCCTTCGAGGTCTCAAAAGACTTAAGGAGGTCCTGTAGATCTTTGTTGTTGGAAAGACCTAAGCCTCTGTGACGGAAGACTGCTGCCAACATGCTTCTGTAACCCTTGATCGTGGGAGCTGAAAGGGATCTTTCCTTCCTTAGGTGTAAAATGAAGTCAGCTATCCGAGTTACAGAGGTACTGGTTGAGGATACTGATTTCGACTTGCACCAGCTTCGGAAGACTTCCCACTTCGACTGGTAGACTTTGAGAGTGGATGTCCTCCTTGCTCTAGCAATCGCTCTGGCTGCCTCCTTCGAAAAGCCTCTAGCTCTCGAGAGTCTTTCGATAGTCTGAAGGCAGTCAGACGAAGAGCATGGAGGCTTGGGTGTACCTTCTTTACATGCGGCTGACGCAGAAGGTCCACTCTTAGAGGAAGTGTTCTGGGAACGTCTACTAGCCATTGCAGTACCTCGGTGAACCATTCTCTCGCGGGCCAGAGGGAAGCAACCAACGTCAACCTTGTCCCTTCGTGAGAGGCGAACTTCTGCAGTACTCTGTTGACAATCTTGAACGGGGGGAACGCATAAAGGTCTAGATGGGACCAATCCAGAAGAAAGGCATCTATGTGAACTGCTGCTGGGTCCGGAATCGGTGAGCAATAAATTGGGAGCCTCTTGGTCATCGAGGTTGCGAACAGGTCTATGGTAGGCTGACCCCACAAGGCCCATAGTCTGTTGCATACATTCTTGTGAAGGGTCCACTCTGTTGGGATGATTTGACCCTTCCGGCTGAGGCGATCTGCCATGACATTCATGTCGCCTTGAATGAACCTCATTACTAGGGAGATGTTTCGATCTCTTGACCAGGTGAGGAGGTCCCTTGCGATCTCGTACAACGTCATCGAATGAGTCCCTCCTTGCTTGGAGATGTACGCCAAGGCTGTGGTGTTGTCGGAGTTCACCTCCACCACCTTGCCTAGAAGGAGGGACTTGAAGCATCTCAAGGCCAGATGAACTGCCAGTAGCTCCTTGCAGTTGATGTGCAACGTTCTTTGATCCGTATTCCACGTGCCCGAGCATTCCCGACCGTCCAATGTCGCACCCCAGCCCGTGTCCGATGTGTCCGAGAAGAGAAGGTGGTCGGGGGTCTGAACAGCCAGTGGCAGACCCTCCCTGAGGAGAATGTTGCTCTTCCACCAAGTCAGTGAAGACTTCATCTTCTCGGAAATAGGAACCGAGACCGCTTCTAGCGTCTTGTCCTTTCTCCAGTGAACAGCTAGGTGAAATTGAAGAGGTCGGAGGTGGAGTCTCCCTAACGCGATGAACTGGTCCAGTGATGAAAGCGTCCCTATCAGACTCATCCACTGTCTGACTGAACATCGGTCCTTCTTCAGCATGTTCTGGATGCATTCTTGGGCTTGACTGATTCTGGGGGCCGACGGAAAAGCCCGAAAAGCTTGACTGAATCTCCATTCCTAGGTAAACTATAGATTGGGATGGGACGAGTTGGGACTTTTCCATATTGACCAGGAGACCCAATTCCTTGGTCAGATCCAGAGTCCACTTTAGATTCTCCAGACAGCGACGACTTGAAGCAGCTCTTAAAAGCCAGTCGTCCAAATAGAGGGAGGCTCTGATGTTTGCTAAATGCAGGAATTTGGCAATATTCCTCATCAGTTTGGTAAAAGCAAGAGGTGCCGTGCTTAGGCCAAAGCACAGGGCTTGGAACTGGTAAACGACCTTCCCGAAAACGATCCTTAGAAAAGGTTGGGAAGCTGGGTGGATGGGGACGTGAAAGTAAGCGTCCTTTAGGTCTAACGAGACCATCCAGTCCTCCTTCCTGACCGATGCTAGAACCGACTTGGTCGTTTCCATGGTGAACGTCTGCTTTGTGACAAAGACATTCAGAGCACTGACGTCTAGCACCGGTCTCCACCCTCCTGTCTTCTTCGCCACTAAGAAGAGACGGTTGTAGAAGCCCGGGGATTGATGGTCCCGGACTATGACTACCGCTCCCTTTTGTAGTAAGAGAGACACCTCTTGCTGTAAAGCTAGTCTCTTGTCCTCCTCTCTGTACCTGGGAGAGAGGTCGATGGGAGTTGTTGCTAGAGGGGGCTTGCGCAAGAATGGAATCCTGTACCCCTCTCTGAGTAACTTCACAGACTGTGCGTCTGCGCCCCTGTTCTCCCAGGCCTGCCAGTAGTTCTTGAGCCTGGCTCCCACTGCTGTCTGAAGAAGGTGGCAGTCAGACTCTGCCTCTAGAGGACTTGGAACCCTTCTTCCTGCTACCACGATGACTTTCGGCACGAGCACCTCCTCTGCTGGAGGCTCTGCCACGAAAGGGCGGAATGAACCTTGACGCTGGAGTGTCCATCCTGGGTCTAGGCACGGAGGGCAAAGGGGTGGCTTTGCGTGCGGATGACGCCACCAGGTCATGAGTGTCTTTCTGGATCAAGGAGGCGGCAATCTCCTTGATCAACTCTTCAGGGAAGAGACACTTCGAGAGCGGAGCAAACATAAGTTCCGACTTTTGACATGGGGTGACTCCAGCTGACAAGAAGGAGCAAAGGTGATCCCGCTTCTTGAGCACCCCGGACACGAAAGAAGCCGCAAGCTCACTAGAACCATCCCGTATGGCTTTGTCCATGCAGGACATAATGAGCATGGAAGTTTCCTTGTCAGAAGGGGAGGTCTTCCTGCTCAACGCTCCCAAACACCAGTCCAAGAAGTTAAAGACTTCGAATGCACGGAAAACTCCTTTCATAAGATGGTCCAAATCCGAAGGAGTCCAGCAAATCTTGGAGCGTCTCATAGCCAGCCTGCGGGGAGAGTCTACCAGACTTGAGAAGTCGCCCTGGGCAGAGGCAGGAACTCCCAAGCCGAGAACTTCTCCCGTGGCATACCAGACGCTAGATCTGGAAGCAAGCTTGACCGGGGGAAACATGAAGGTAGTCTTCCCAAGTTGCTTTTTGGACTGCAACCACTCTCCCAGTACCCTTAAAGCTCTCTTGGACGAGCGAGCGAGTACGAGCTTCGTAAAGGCAGGTGCTGCTGACTGCATGCCTAAAGCGAACTCAGAGGGAGGCGAGCGTGGTGCTGCAGACACAAACTGATCCGGATATAGATCCTTGAACAGCGCAAGCACTTTCCTAAAGTCTAAGGAGGGAGGCGTGGTCTTGGGTTCGTCGATGTCCGAGTGTTGGTCGTCAAGATGTGCGGCTTCGTCATCATCAGAGAGGCCATCGTCTGAATGTTGAGGAGGAAGCGGCAAAGGAGTAGGTAGAAGCTGGATGGCTGAGTCCGGCAGCACGGGTGCATGCGTGGCTGCACTGGACCCAACGTCATGGAACTGTTGGTCAGTCTGAGAACTGGCAACAACCATAGCTGAGTGGGAACGCAAAGCGTCTACTCCTGACTGTGGACGGATAGCGGAGACCACCGTGGGTTGCGGAGGCTGACGCACCGCGTCAAAACACGGCAACTGAACTCCACCCTCCTGTTGTTGTGGTAGCACACGAACGTCAACGGAGGGTTCCGTGCGTCGGTGAACGTCAACATGCGTCTGGCAGGGTCGACTGCGCATGGGTGGTGGAGCTCTCACAGCTGGAGTGTGGGAGCAGGCGGCCTCAGCGTCTGCTGGGCGCACAACCGTGGTTGGTTGTAGGCTAACGGGTGCAGCGTCAACCTTCTCCGCACGATACTCCTGCATAAAGGAAGCTAACTGAGTCTGCATAGACTGTAGCCAAGACCACTTAGGGTCTACCGCAGCTGGTGCGGCAACAGACGGAGTTAATGCCTGTTGCGGTACCACTTTGCCTCTCTTAGGAGGCGTGCAGTCGTCAGAGGACTGCAGCGAGTCCGAACTGACCCAGTGGCTACACCTGGGCCGTTGAACTTGCTCGGAAGGGACCTTGCGTTTAAGAGGCCGTGAGACCTTGGTCCATCGTTTCTGGCGAGAAACCTCTTCTGCAGACGAGGAATGAACGGGCTCACTCGTCTTCTTGTGGGTGGGACGATCTAGGCAAGATACGTCCGAAACCACGGAGGGAACGTCTGTCCGCTGATTAAAGCCTGTCGAACCCTTTGGTCGTACGACATTGCTTCTCCCCTGGGCTTGGGAGCTTGCAAGAGGTCCCGGACTGGGAGGACGACAGGCACGAACAGACGCACCCTCATGCGTAACACTGACACTTTTCACTGCACTAACACTCACTTCACTACCCACTGCACTTTTACCTTTCAACTCCCTGACGTCAGCCAAGAGTTGATTGCGGTCATTCGCCAATGACTCGACTCTCTCACCTAGAGCCTGGATGGCACGCATCATATCTGCCATCGAAGGTTGATGAGAGCTAGCAGGGGGGTCAGGAGCAACCACTACAGGGGAAGGAATAGGTTGTGGGGCATGGGGAGAGGAAAAATCAACTGAGCGAGAAGAACTCCTCCTGATTCTATCCTTCTCTAGCCTACGTGCATATTTCAGGAATTCTTGAAAATCGAATTCCGAAAGCCCAACGCATTCCTCACATCGATCTTCCAATTGACAGGCTTTACCCCTACAATTGGAACAAACGGTGTGAGGATCGATCGAGGCCTTCGGAAGACGCCTTGAACAGTCCCTAGCGCTACACTTCCTGTACTTGGGGACTTGAGAAGGGTCAGACATCTTGAATTAGTCAAAGGGGGGAAATCAAAATCTATCCAAGTCGTCAACAAATAATCCAGAATTCAATAAAAGAATGCAAGGAAGTATTGAAGATAACTTCTGCACAGCGATAGCTAATAACCAGAAATGAATACTTCACCAAACAACGTGAAAATCAATCCAGAAAACAACAGCGTATTTAGTAGGTCTTGCCGGTGGCACGACAGAGAGAAAATTGGTTCTGTGTTGACATGGAGTACTTGAGTACCTGCGCGACAGATGGCGCTGTTGATGTACACCCCCACCTGTATAGCGATCGCTGGCGTATTTCGTCCTTAGGTTTTTCTGTCGGGCAGCAGAGCTGACAGCTATATGATCACCGGGTAAGTTTAATATTGAAAAAATAATAATAAAGTTTGTTTGAAGTTATTATAGACTAAGGTTTAAAATACAGCACTGCGATTTCCTCAGCTGATTTCTAGTTTTAGCAGACAACATTATCGCATTCTTAAAAATGCGCACATACGGATAACAGAGTATTGTTTATATAATATCTTAATGTATTCAAAATATCTTCATAATGAATATTACTTTAGCATCAATATGTTATAGCATTCCATAGTTTTCATATAGTTCCTTTATAACTATTATAGGTAATTATTTGACACATGGGGCACGTCTGAGAGAGAGAGAGAGAGAGAGAGAGAGAGAGAGAGAGAGAGAGAGAGAGAGAGAGAGATAAAATGTTTCTCTCTCTCTCTCTCTCTCTCTCTCTCTCTCTCTCTCTCTCTCTCTCAGAGGTGCTTTACAATACATATAGTATATAAAGCAGAAGGAACAGAAATCTTTGTTTCCTTGCAAAGTATCTATCAAATGCTACATTCAAAATAAACTCGTACTTTGCTTAAATCTACGTTCGATCATAGGCCGCGGATGAAACACGTCATTCGATTTTGTCAACCGGTCTCTAGATTTAGTCGACAAACTTCTACGTCTTGGTTCGTGTTTTATTTGGCCATTTGGAACTCAGAAATTTTATGGCTTGATTCGTGTTTTATTTGGCCATTTGGAACTCAAAATTTTACGGCTTGATTCGTGTTTTATTTGGCCATTTGGAACTCAAAATTTTACGGCTTGATTCGTGTTTTATTTGGACATTTGGAACTCAGAAATTTTACGTCTTGATTCGTGTTTTATTTGGCCATTTGGAACTCAAAATTTTACATCTTGAATCGTGTTTTATTTGGCCATTTGGAACTCAGAAATTTTACGGCTTGATTCGTGTTTTATTTGGCCATTTGGAACTCAAAATTTTACGGCTTGATTCGTGTTTTATTTGGACATTTGGAACTCAGAAATTTTACGTCTTGATTCGTGTTTTATTTGGCCATTTGGAACTCAAAATTTTACGGCTTGATTCGTGTTTTATTTGGACATTTGGAACTCAAACTTTTACGTCTTGATTCGTGTTTTATTTGGTCATTTGGAACTCAAAATTTTACGTCTTGATTCGTGTTTTATTTGGCCATTTGGAACTCAGAAATTTTACGTCTTGATTCGTGTTTTATTTGGCCATTTGGAACTCAAAATTTTACGTCTCGATTCGTGTTTTATTTGGCCATTTGGAACTCAAAATTTTACGTCTTGATTCGTGTTTTTTGCCAATATTTTAATACTGTATATTATTTTCTGCCAATTACAAATGCTAATTTTCAAGTGTTTTGACTTGCGCTTTTTAACATTATGCTCTATTTGGCGATTTAAAGCTCAATTTAAAGCTCTGAATTTCTCGTTTTCACCAATGTCGTAACAACATTGCCAGACATACTAGTTGTAGTCACGGTCATAAGTTGACGAGTATCTGTGTATGGCTCAGGAAATATTAAAAGTAAAAAGCTAAACGGACCCGGGGAAGCCATTTTTAAAATTTCAAAAAGGATCCTTCTTCAACTTGAACACATAGATAGAAATTACTAGAGATAGTAACAGAACACTTTAGGTTAAAAGACCTGGATCCTAGGAAAGGACAAACCAATCAATAATGAATAAATTAATACCTATAATCAATCATAGTTCATGCAATATAACCACTCGGTCATTGAGCAGAATACGGACAACTTCCATGCAAGTAAGAACTCATTTTCTCAAAATAACTTGAGAATTACCATTGAATTACCAAACGTTAGGGCCATCATGCATTACTCATGCGCATAGTGAATTAATATAAAAGATTTATAATGATGACTTTCGATCAAAGGGATTAACCGGTGATGAAGTATGGGACAGAAGTAGATGGAGAACGCTGGCCAGAAACATCGACCCCACATAGAAGTGGGAAAGAAGAAGATACTGGTCATGTAGCAGCACCGTCTATTGTTTCTTGAAAGATTAATCTTCGGTGATGTCGGTCTTCAACTTCCTACGCACGTCGATAATCTGGAAAAGAAAATAAATTATTCTAGTGCTTTTAAGAATGTTCTAAAATAATACAGATGTGGAGAGATTTTAAAATAAGCATTTTATATATATTTCAAATTCCATTCAACAAGTGGACTTTTTCATACATTTAAAAGCAATATACATTACTAAACTTGCATATTTTTAATAATACCTTAATAATTCTGAGTTTATTTACATAATTCTGAACTTTTGAATGCATCAATCTTTATACAAACAGGTCATTTAATTATTTAAAGTTTAACTTGTCTGCCAATTCATCTTTATTTCATATGAAATCTATCATGTAAGTTGTAAAGTCCAGAATAATAATAACTGAAAATTCTAACATTCTTTGATAAGCATTACACTCTCCATTCAAAAGGCAATAACGTACGGTACTGTACAATGAATTACATTACGCCCTTTTGTATCTTGGATATGATAACCATAATCTAGATTCAAATCCTAAAGGTTTAAATTAAATGCGGACCACAATAGTTACACCTTGGTAAGGAATCAGTGTTTCATAGTATACAAGCCATAATTTTCTTCATGTATTTAGAAATGAAGCCACATGACAGAATTTCCCAGCCAATAAATAACGAAATAAATTGGGATAAGTATAACCAAGGCGTGAATACACACTTCAAAAATTGAAGAGCTGCAGAGGTACCAATCTTTAGTGGGTCTGACTAAGGAGAATGAATCACCGTGGGAGTTCCCTATCGGAAATATAGACATGAAAATTAAATCAACAACTTTTTTGTAGCGAAACGTTGCAACGACGATGTTAGGGTTGCTCATTCGCACCCTTATCTACTCGTTGTATGTTGGTTATGTCATTGTTAGAAAACTATTGCTTGTTCCTCATCGGCCCGTTTATTTTCGAAGTCAGAATAGGTTTGGTCTGGCTGGCTCCTGGGGCTTTATGCATACTGTTAGATACATCTTAGCGTACACACCCAAGTTGCTCCGATTTACCAATAGCAGTGGGTGTCGGATCTATCGCAGTCTGTGCATTCGTGTTTGGTGGTTGTTATTAATTGTGAGTGAACGGAGACATAATAGACGGCAAACTTTTAACCCTTTTACCCCCAAAGGACGTACTGGTACGTTTCACAAAACTCATCCCTTTATCCCCATGGACGTACCGGTACGTCCTTGGAAAAAACTGCTATTTAAATTTTTTTTTGCAAATATTTGACAATTTTTTGAGAAACCTCAGGCATTTTCCAAGAGAATGAGACCAACCTGACCTCTCTATGATGAAGATTAAGGCTGTTAGAGCAATTCAAAAAATATATACAGTACTGCAAAATGTGCTTGAAAAAATATAACCCCCTGGGCGTTAAGGGTTGGAAATTTCCAAATAGCCTGGGGGTAAAAGGGTTAAAGAAAGAGGGAAACTTGCTCTATCCTGTAGGGTTCAGAAGAGTGAGCATAATACTAAAGGCTTCCGTATAATGACACTCATGACGAGATCTAACAAGACCTTTACAATTTTGAAATGTATGGACTTTGGTGAAGCGATCACTTGGAGGAAGGCCTTGTCTATCACTACTGAAGATATGGGAAACTATGTTGCATTTACCTAACACAAATCTTCATTAATACCTTACAAAAAGACTTAATAATCTATTTATTCCCCACAATTGCAACCGATTCCTCAAACCAGAAGCTAGCATTCCAGTTTCCTCGAGTTCATATCGTGGAGAACTTCCAGCCATTTTATGCTCTTATGAATTCATGGTTATTTCTGTGTCATTTCTAGTTATGACCCATCCTAATTCCATACACCATCATGCACTCATGGGACCTTCCTAGTAGTATGGCAAATATTTGTTCATCTCGCTTCCAATGACAGAGGTACGACTACTGAAAGGTTTTGAAAAATATCCACAATGACATCCCTTCTACAATCTTCTGTTATCTTCACCTCATATGACCTATCACCACATGTAACCAACATTCTCAAGGAAAACCGAGGTTGTAGCAATTAAATTCTGTATCTTCATATCCCGGTAACATAAGCACCTCGAGAAAGATTGTCATATTCATGCATGAAGATCCATCAAATTTAATTGATAGATTTTGGAATAAGGTGAATCCTTTCTCCTCATACCATCATCTATCATTTACTATTTCTAAGGGTAGGGAAACAGTTGTTGTGGCTAACTGTATCAAAACCTGCTACTCTTTTTCTGTTTTCTTAAAGATGTAATTGAGTATCAGTGAATCAAAATTTCCCCTGCGATATGATTGCCCAAGTTAAACAAGCACAACTGTAATCTCATCAATGGTTTCCTCTGTATTCATACTTAATACCTGCTAATTCCAAAGGTATCCAACACTGAATTTCTACCGCCCAGGATGCAAGGTCTAGAAAAGTTCATATAGCAATCAGGGAGTTACAAACGGACAATGGATCTTCTATCCCTATGTATCAGGGATCCCCTAGGACATCTCATGGTTTGAGGAAGACACATTTCCTTCAAATGTTCATTTTCTGTTCCCTTTTAGCTGAATATCTGGTTAACAAAGGACAGTGTTTTGGGATTAGCCAAACAACAGTGATCATTTTGTAATACATTCTATGAGCAATGGGTCAATTCTGATGTTCCTTCTATAAACAATTTAAAAAGCAATTCTGGTATTCCTTCCTCAGACAACTACGAAAACTGAGCTGGCATTTCATTTACAAACAGCTGTGCGAAGTGGGATTCCTTTTGTTATAATATCAGTACCAGCCGAACTCGATTGAGTCCCTTGTCAGGATGGGAGGAACGTAGAGAGGAGAGGTCCCCTTTTCTGTTTCACTTGTTTGATGTCGGCTACCCCCCAAAATTGGGGGAAGTGCCTTGGTATATGTATGTATAATATCACATTATAAAATTGACCTGCACTTGGATATAACCACTTCCACTCTCTCTAAAGTCATAAAGTACTACAAAACAGAATTTCCATATCACCTATGGAACCTATTTAGGAATTAGTGTTCTTTTTTTCTTGAAGACCATCACCATTTTTATTCTAAAAAGGTATTAAGATAAAAACCAGCCCATTGACGAAGGTCCTCTATTAAATACGCCACAAATGCGCACAAGATTTCCGTTAAGACGTAGAACCTGAAGCTCTTCATAAGTTTAAGATGCAACTGCTTGTTTCAAGGTCCTCTAACTATAATCACCATATGTTGAACCCTGTTTACCAACTGTCCTAGAATCCATATTGCCGCAAGATGATCTGTTTACCTTCCTATCTGTAATTTTCTAATAAGTTACAATTCCAAAGGTTTCAATTTTCTACTTGTGGGCTTCCTATTCCAAGGAACAGTATCATTGGCTCCGTGTGAACATGTATTCTCACTGTATGACACTGATGATGATAACAGAAACTATGTTACGTGTATTAATGGTAAGAAAAACATCCTTATAGTTTTCCCCATATGGAAAGAGAGAAAAAGGGATAAAAAAACTGTTGCCTATCACAACACAACCTATGAAATTCGTGACATATTAAAAAGAAAACCAAAAGAAAGCATGAATGGGATAATCTGTACTCAAAACTAAAGTTACAGACCAAAAGTGCTGTGGCCTGAGTGGTAACGTCACTGCCTGGTGTTTGCCAGTCGGGGGTTCGAGTCCCACTCAGACTCGTTAGTGCCATTAGTGTCTGCAACCTTATCATCCTTGTGAGCTAAGTTTGGGGTGTTTGGGGGAGCCTATAGGTCTATCTGCTAAGTCATCAGCAGCCACTGCCTGGCCCTCCCTAGTCCTAGCTTGGGTGGAGAGGAGGCTTGGGTGCTGATCATATAATATATGGTCAGTCTCTAGGGCATTGTCCCAATTCCTAGGGCAATGTCACTGTCCCTTGCCTCTGCCATTCATGAGCGACTTTTAAACCAGACTATCTAAACAGCCAGAGAGAGCAAAGGCCTATTGTAATAAGGAAAAAATTCTTGGACTTTTATATTTTCAAATTTCTTTTTTAACCCTTTTACCCCCAGGGTATTTGGAACTTTCCAACTCCTAACCCCAAAGGGTTATTTTTTTTTAAGCACATTTTGCAGTATATTTTTTTAAAATTGCTCTAACAGTCTTAATTTTTGTCATAGAGAGGTCAGGTTTGTCTCATTCTCTTGGAAAATGCCTAAATTTTTTAAAAAAATTATCAAAAATATGAAAAAAAATTTTTTTTATAGCATTTTGTGGCTTTTGTGAAACGTACCAGTACGTCCTTTGGGGGTAAAAGGGTTAAGATTGGCACATGAACCCCAGGTAAGATTCAAAGATATAGCATAAATTGCAGCACTAGCGTAACGATAAGCATGAGAAAAACAATTTCTTATTTCTATACTCACCTCATATTTGTTTTGCTTCTCTAGAAGCAGACGTTAATCAAAACTTGCCCAGAAAATTTCTAAAATGTTAACCTTTTCCCATTTTCTTGACTTTCACGGATAATATGAAAGGCCGAAACTTTCCGAGACAGAAGCAACATGAATATACGGAGAGGTTGTAAAAATATTTACGCTACCTTACTAGCATACAAAGTATTGTAACTAGATAATAAACACTATTTTATATCTATCAGCAAAAAGATATATCACCATACAGTAATTTTTGCAACCAGTGAAAGGTAAAACTCTAGCCCATGAAACTGTTCAACTTGGTAAATAAATTAAAATCTATTCATACAAACCAAAATGAATGAAAAACCTGAGTTCAAAATGAGAAAAGTATCATACTAACAAATTACATACTAAACAGGATAACCATTGTGTCAGGCAGCAATTCAAATCATAAAGGCGATTAAAAAACCAAAGGCTTTATGAGCCGCCAAATATCTATCGAAGGTAGCAAACAAACACGAGATCAGAAAACAGAAAGGCAACACTGTGGTTGCGTATAGCTTATGTAGGTAGTAGGTTGGCC
Source organism: Palaemon carinicauda (assembly GCF_036898095.1). NCBI lineage: Eukaryota > Metazoa > Arthropoda > Malacostraca > Decapoda > Palaemonidae > Palaemon > Palaemon carinicauda. The sequence goes on along the minus strand of NW_027171805.1, from coordinate 129,322 downwards.
AGGGCACCAGCCGCCCGTTGGGATACTACCGCTAGAGAGTTATGGGGTCTTTTGACTGGCCAGACAATAGTACATTGGATCCTTCTCTCTGGTTACGGTTCATTTTCCCTTTGCCTAACACATACACCGAATAGTTTGGCCTATTCCTTACACATCCTCTTCTCTCCTCATACACCCGACAATGCAGATTAGCAAACAATTCTTCTTACTGCACTGTAATTGTTCAGGGGCCACTTTTCTCTATATAGTCTTTATATAGTTTATTTAAGACGTATTTGTTTTTGATGTTGTTGATAGTTTATTAAATGACATGTCTGTTTTGACGTTGTTTCTTATTTTAGAATGATTTATTGTTAATTTGTTCTCTTCGTTTGTTTATTTCCTTATTTCCTTTCCTCACTGGGCTATTTTTCCCTGTTGGAGCCCCTGGGCTTATAGCATCTTGCTTTTCCAACTAGGGTTGTAGCTTGGATAGTAATAATAATAATAATAATAATAAGGGCAGAAAAGACTCTTTAGCTATGGTAAGCAGCTCTTCTAGGAGAAGGCCACTCCAAAATCAAACCATTGTTCTCTTATCATGGATAGCGCCATAGCCTCTGTAAAATTGGTCTTCCACTGTCTTGGGTTCGAGTTCTCTTGCTTATGGGTACACTCGGGCATACTATTCTACCTTAATTTTCTTCCTCTTATCATCTTAATCTCATTGCTCTTCTTAGAATATTTTATTTTTCTTTGTTTCCTTTCCTCACTGAGCTATTTTCCTTGTTGGAGCCCCTGGGCTTATAGCATCCTGCTTCTTCCAATTAGGGTTGTAGCTTAGCAAGTAATAATAATAATAATATGCACACTACTTACTAGGCATACTAATCTCAAGTGGATTTTTGTTGTTCCACTGGGATCAGTGTTATTCCAAAAACATGTCTTCTACATCCTACCCACTGTGATATCTCTAATCCCGGGAAGACATCTCGATATACTCAACTCAGGAAAGTCTTCCTCTACACTAAAGTATTTTTCCAAACAAGTAACTCCTGTGCTACTCCTTGGCATTCGATAGACGCCAGAAGTGTAACTTCGTTAATCAATCTTTGACTTCTTTCCAAAGGACTGCAAGAGAAAAAATACGATAATTAAATTCTATATTCAAAAAAATTTTCTTTGGATATCAAAGCTCCTAACACTGGGCAAGATTCAAAATAATAATTAATTTTCTTTCAATTCAAAAATAGAGAAAATTACTTCCTCGTTAAGGTCAACTTTGAATTCTGCTTTTTCTCGAACCAGAAATTTCTATCCTCGATAAGATTTCTCTCTTGCTTGAGGGTGCACTCGGGCACACTGTTCTATCTAGTTTCTCTTCCTTTTCTTTTGTTAAAGTTTTTATACTTTATACAAGAAATATTTATTTCAATGTATTTACTGTTCTTAAAATATCTTATTTTTCCTTGTTTCCTTTCCTCACTGGGCTATTTTCCCTGTTGGAGCCCCTGGGCTTATAGCATCCTGCTTTTCCAACTAGGGTTGTAGCTTAGCACGTAATAATAATAATACTAACAATAATCCATCCATATACCAAAGGCACTTCCCCCAATTTTGGGGGGTAGCCGACATCAACAAGAACAAAACAAAAAAGGGGACCTCTACTCTCATGTTCCTCCAGCCTAACCAGGGACTCAGCCGAGTTCAGCTGGTACTGCTAGGGTGCCACAGCCCAACCTCCCACATTTCCACCACAGATGAAGCTTCATACTGCTGAGTCCCCTACTGCTGCTACCTCCGCGGTCATCTAAGGCACCGGAGGAAGCAGCAGGGCCTACCGGAACTGCGTCACAATCGCTCGCCATTCATTCCTATTTCTAGCACGCTCTCTTGCCTCTCTCACATCTATCCTCCTATCACCCAGAGCTTTCTTCACACCATCCATCCACCCAAACCTTGGCCTTCCTCTTGTACTTCTCCCATCAACTCTTGCATTCATCACCTTCTTTAGCAGACAGCCATTCTCCATTCTCTCAACATGGCCAAACCACCTCAACACATTCATATCCACTCTAGCCGCTAACTCATTTCTTACACCCGTTCTCACCCTCACCACCTCGTTCCTGACCCTATCTACTCGAGATACACCAGCCATACTCCTCAGACACTTCATCTCAAACACATTCAATTTCTGTCTCTCCATCACTTTCATTCCCCACAACTCCGATCCATACATCACAGTTGGTACAATCACTTTCTCATATAGAACTCTCTTTACATTCATGCCCAACCCTCTATTTTTTACAACTCCCTTAACTGCCCCCAACACTTTGCAACCTTCATTCACTCTCTGACGTACATCTGCTTCCACTCCACCATTTGCTGCAACAACAGACCCCAAGTACTTAAACTGATCCACCTCCTCAAGTAACTCTCCATTCAACATGACATTCAACCTTGCACCACCTTCCCTTCTCGTACATCTCATAACCTTACTCTTACCCACATTAACTCTCAACTTCCTTCTCTCACACACCCTTCCAAATTCTGTCACTAGTCGGTCAAGCTTCTCTTCTGTGTCTGCTACCAGTACAGTATCATCCGCAAACAACAACTGATTTACCTCCCATTCATGATCATTCTCGTCTACCAGTTTTAATCCTCGTCCAAGCACTCGAGCATTCACCTCTCTCACCACTCCATCAACATACAAGTTAAACAACCACGGCGACATCACACATCCCTGTCTCAGCCCCACTCTCACCGGAAACCAATCGCTCACTTCATTTCCTATTCTAACACATGCTTTACTACCTTTGTAGAAACTTTTCACTGCTTGCAACAACCTTCCACCAACTCCATATAACCTCATCACATTCCACATTGCTTCCCTATCAACTCTATCATATGCTTTCTCCAGATCCACAAACGCAACATACACCTCCTTACCTTTTGCTAAATATTTCTCACATATCTGCCTAACTGTAAAAATCTGATTCATACAACCCCTACCTCTTCTAAAACCCCCCTGTACTTCCCAGATTGCATTCTCTGTTTTATCCTTAATCCTATTAATCAGTACTCTACCATAAACTTTTCCAACTACACTCAACAAACTAATACCTCTTGAATTACAACACTCATGCACATCTCCCTTACCCTTATATAGTGGTACAATACATGCACAGACCCAATCTACTGGTACCATTGACAACACAAAACACACATTAAACAATCTCACCAACCATTCAATTACAGTCACACCCCCTTCCTTCAACATCTCAGCTTTCACACCATCCATACCAGATGCTTTTCCTACTCTCGTTTCATCTAGTGCTCTCCTCACTTCCTCTATTGTAATCTCTCTCTCATTCTCATCTCCCATCACTGGCACCTCAACACCTGGAACAGCAATTATCTCTGCCTCCCTATCATCCTCAACATTCAGCAAACTTTCAAAATATTCCGCCCACCTTTTCCTTGCCTCCTCTCATTTTAACAACCTTCCATTTCCATCTTTCACTGTCTCTTCAATTCTTGTGCCGGCCTTTCTTACTCTCTTCACTTCTTTCCAAAACTTCTTCTTATTCTCTTCATATGACTGACCCAGTCCCTGACCCCACCTCAGGTCAGCTGCCCTCTTTGCCTCACGTACCTTGCGCTTTACTTCCACCTTTTTCTCTCTATATTTTTCATACTTCTCTATACTATTACCCTGCAGCCATTCTTCAAAAGCCCTCTTTTTCTCTTCCACTTTTACCTTCACTCCTTCATTCCACCATTCACTGCCCTTCCTCATGCTGCCTCCAACAACCTTCTTGCCATATACATCACTTGCAATCCCAACAAAATGTTATTTTTATAATAAAATAAATTTTTGAATATACTTACCCGGTGATTATATAAGCTGCAACTCTGTTGCTCGACAGAAAACTCTACGTTAAAAATCCGCCAGCGATCGCTATACAGGTAGGGGGTGTACATCAACAACGCCATCTGTCGGGCAGGTACTCAGTACTCAATGTAAACACAGAACTCAATTTTCTCCTCGGTCCACTGCGTCTCTATTGGGGAGGAAGGGAGGGTCCTTTAATATATAATCACCGGGTAAGTATATTGAAAAATTTATTTTATTATAAAAATAACATTTTTCAATATTAAACTTAGCCGGTGATTATATAAGCTGATTCACACCCAGGGGGGTGGGTAGAGACCAGCAATAATTGTTTACATTATTATGAGCTAAGGATTTTTTATTTCATTTTAGCAGTTATTCAAAATAACAAACATAAAATAAATAAGTACCTGGTAAGGAAGTCGACTTGAAAAATTACTCTGCCTTTTAAAGTACGTCTTCCTTACGGAGCCTCGCGATCCTCTTAGGATGCTGAGCGACCCCTAGGAGCTGAAGTATCAAGGGTTGCAACCCATACAACAGGACCTCATCAAAACCTCTAATCTAGGCGCTTCTCAAGAAATGACTTTGACCACCCGCCAAATCAAGTAGGATGCGAAAGGCTTCTTAGCCTTCCGGACAACCCAAAAACAATAATAAAACATTTCAAGAGAAAGATTAAAAAGGTTATGGAATTAGGGAATTGTAGTGGTTGAGCCCTCACCCACTACTGCACTCGTTGCTACGAATGGTCCCAGAGTGTAGCAGGTCTCGTAAAGAGACTGGAAATTCTTAAGATAAAAAGACGCGAACACTGACTTGCTTTTCCAATAGGTTGCGTCGATTATACTTTGCAGAGATCTATTTTGTTTAAAGGCCACGGAAGTTGCGACAGCTCTAACTTCGTGTGTCCTTACCTTCAGCAAAGCTTGGTCTTCCTCATTCAGATGGGAATGAGCTTCTCGTATTAACAGTCTGATAAAATAGGATAAAGCATTCTTTGACATAGGCAAAGATGGTTTCTTAACTGAACACCATAAAGCTTCAGACGGGCCTCGTAAAAGTTTAGTTCGTTTTAAATAGAACTTAAGAGCTCTTACAGGGCATAAGACTCTTTCTAGTTCATTTCCAACCATACGATAAGTTTGGAATATCGAACGATATTGGCCAAGGCCGAGAAGGCAGCTCGTTTTGGCTAGAAAACCAAGTTGTAGAACATGTAGCTGTTTTGGATGAGAATCCGATGTTCTTGCTGAAGGCATGAATCTCACTGACTCTTTTAGCTGTGGCTAAGCATACCAGGAAAAGAGTCTTTAAGGTGAGATCTTTCAGGGAGGCTGATTGTAGCGGTTCGAACCTGTCTGACATAAGGAATCTTAGTACCACGTCTAAATTCCAACCAGGTGTAACCAAACGACGCTCCTTCGTGGTCTCAAAAGACTTAAGGAGGTCCTGTAGATCTTTATTGTTGGAAAGATCTAAGCCTCTGTGACGGAAGACTGATGCCAACATGCTTCTGTAACCCTTGATAGAGGGAGCTGAAAGAGATCGTTCTTTCCTCAGAAATAAGAGGAAGTCAGCTATTTGAGTTACAGAGGTACTGGTCGAGGATACGGATACTGACTTGCACCAGATACGGAAGATTTCCCACTTCGATTGGTAGACTCTAAGGGTGGATGTTCTCCTTGCTCTAGCAATCGCTCTGGCTGCCTCCTTCGAAAAGCCTCTAGCTCTCGAGAGTCTTTCGATAGTCTGAAGGCAGTCATACGAAGAGCGTGGAGGCCTTGGAGTACCTTCTTTACGTGTGGCTGACGTAGAAGGTCCACCCTTATGGGAAGTGTTCTGGGAACGTCTACTAGCCATCGAAGTACCTCTGTGAACCATTCTCTCGCGGGCCAGAGGGAAGCAACTAGCGTCAACCTTGTCCCTTCGTGAGAGGCGAACTTCTGCAGTACCTTGTTGACAATCTTGAACGGAGGGAATGCATATAGATCTAGATGTGACCAATCTAGGAGAAAGGCATCTATATGAACTGCTGCTGGGTCCGGGATTGGTGAGCAAAATATTGGGAGCCTCTTGGTCATCGAGGTTGCGAAGAGATCTATGGTTGGCTGGCCCCAGGTGGCCCAAAGTCTCTTGCATACATCCTTGTGGAGGGTCCATTCTGTTGGAATTATTTGTCCCTTCCGACTGAGACAATCTGCCATGACATTCAAGTTGCCTTGGATGAACCTCGTTACTAGTGATATGTCTAGACCTTTTGACCAGGTGAGGAGGTCCCTAGCGATCTCGTACAACGTCAGAGAGTAGGTCCCTCCTTGCTTGGAGATGTACGCCAAAGCCGTGGTGTTGTCCGAGTTCACCTCCACCACTTTGCCTTGAAGGAGAGACCTGAAGCTTTCCAGGCCAGACGTACTGCCAGTAGCTCCTTGCAGTTGAAATGCATTGTCCTTTGACTCGAGTTCCATAATCCCGAGCATTCCCGACCGTCTAATGTCGCACCCCAGCCTACGTCCGATGCGTCCGAGAAGAGAACGTGGTTGGGAGTCTGAACAGTCAGGGGAAGACCCTCTCTTAGGTTGATATAGTCCTTTCACCAAGTCAGACAAGACTTTATCTTTTCGGAAACCGGGATCGAGACCGCTTCTAGCGTCTTGTCCTTTTTCCAGTGAAAAGCTAGATGGTATAGAAGAGGACGGAGGTGTAGTCTTCCTAGTGACACAAATTGATCCACGGATGACAGCGTCCCTACCAGACTCATCCACAGCCTGACTGAGCAGCGTTCCTTCTTCAGCATCTTCTGGATGGATAGCAGGGCTGGGGGCTGATCGTCTTGTTCAGCAACGTCCTCATCAGAGGGTTCCTCATCCGAAACTGATGAGGAAACGGCAACGGAGTGGGTAACGTCTGACTCGCTGAATCCGGTCGCACTGGTGGATGCGTGACGGAGCCGGACGCAATATCATGGAACTGCTGCACAGTCTGTGAACTGTCAACAACCATGGGAGCGCGAGGAAGTACAGCGTCAACCCGAAACTGTCTGGGTTGTGCAGTCAACACCCTACCAGGTTGCTGAGGTTGACGCACGGCGTCACAACAAGTCACCTCTGCTGGTTGTTGAACGTCTTGAACGTCAACAACCACCTCCGAGCGTCGCTTAACGTCAACGTGCGGCTGGCAACCCACACTGGGTCGCATCGGTGGAGGAACCACCTCAACTGGCAGACGCGAGTAGGTTACCTCAGCGTCAACAGGGCGCACAACCGACCGGTAGGAAGGTTGTTGGCCAGAAGGTTCTTCTCCGCATTTAAGTCCTCTATCAAGGACGCAAGCTTGGACTGCATGTCTTGCAGCAAAGCCCATTTAGGGTCTACGGGAGCAGGTGTGGCAACAGACGGGGTTAGCGACTGAGGCGGAACCGTTTACCATCCCTGAAAGCCTTGTTATGCGTGACATAATAGTACAGCAAAACTTCAAAGGCTCGACAACAGCTGAGAAGTTGACCTGTAAACAACTTGGAGCGTCTCCTGGCTAAGCGCCAGGGAGAGTCTACCAGAATTGAGAAGTCTATCTGGGCAGAGGCATGATCTCCCAAGCCGAGAACTTCTCTCGTGTAATATCAGACTCTCGCTCTATAAACCAGTTTAAAAGAAGGGAAAGCAAAGGCTGTATCCCCCAAACTCCTCCTGGTGAAAGAACCAGTCGCCTAGCCAATGTAACGCTCTCTAGGAGAGCGAGAGAGCACTAGCTTAAAAACAACGGCTTGGAAGTAGCTAGGCCTAGTGTAAGCTCTGACGTTTAGGCGAACGAGGAGCAGCAGTTACAAAAAGATCCGGACGAAGATCCTTAAAAAAATAATCATCATGATCACACAGCGTCAAAACAAGTCAACTCCGATTGTTAGTGAACGTCTTGAACGTCAACAGGAGCATCAGCCAGTGGCCTAACGTCCAAATGCGGCTGAAAAACCACACGAGACCGCATCGAGTGTGGTTCTAAACAACCTGACTGACGTGACTAAGCTACGCCAACGTCAACAGTAAGCACAAAGGAACGTTAGGTTGGCTGAAAGCCAGGATATCGATGAGATAAACGGCTAGACTCAATGCACTAATTGGCAGAATGGTCTTCCAGAAGGGAGGCAAGCTTATACTGCATGTTTTGCCATACAACCCCTTAAGGATCAACGGAAATGGTCGTGGTAATAGACGAGGGTAACGTCTGTGACCGCAACACTTTGCCTACAAAAAAAGACTCTCGGAGTCTGTGTTAAGCTTTTGTTAGGCGGCGAGTAGTTATCCGATGACTGCATAGGGTCAGAGCTGTCCTAATGGCTGTAACCAGGACGCTGGACCTGTCCTGAAAGGACTGACTTTCGCTTAAGGGCTACGAAACCTTGTCTGTGACTGCAACACTTTGACAGGTTTCTTATGCGAAAAGCCTACGGATGGCGAGAAGAAACAACGTCTCTCTCGTCTTATGGTAGGGGAGATCTTGGTAAGATACACCCAATACCATAGAGGGAAAACGTCTGTTCGTTGGTCAAGGCCTCTCGAACCCATAAGTCGTTTGACATTACTTCTCCCCTGGGCTTGGGAGCTTGTAAGAGGTCCCGGGCTAGGTGAACGACAGGCACGAACAGACGAACCCTCGGACGCAACACTGTAACACTTTGCGCCTCGGACGCAACACTGTAACACTTTGCGCATATCACTTTATCACTTCGATTTTCTGTTTTGCACTAATTTCTACCTGAAACACGCAATTCTACCCTTCATTAAAAGGTAGTAATTGCGAAATTAGTCGTATAATGCAAGCTCATAATACCAGCAAAAAACAGAAAACATATTTAAGATAAAAAGAAAAATCAGTGGCTGGGAAAGAGACTAAACACTAGTTCATATAACTACGTTTTCAATCTCTCACCGCACATAGCCTGGGGACGAGAATAAAAACCTAAAAACGTTTTATCCTTCCTCCCCGTACAGCGACTAGGGACGTGAGTAACACGAGAACAACGTTACCCGCTTGAACGGAACGTTTTCTCTCCTCTCTCTCCCTCCGTCTCTATCTCTCTCTCTCTTTCTCTCTTGATTTCGCACCTAAGAGAAGAGCCCAATTATATATCGTCAAAAAAAAACATGTTATTTGACTAAAGGAAAAAACTCAAAACTAGAATAGTGTACTTCACCAAATAGTTGTGAAAACAAATCCAGTTAACAACAGCGAATTAGTAGGTCTTGCCGGTAGCCCGACAGAGAGAAAATTGAGTTCTGTGTTTACATTGAGTACTGAGTACTGTACCTGCCCGACAGATGGCGCTGTTGATGTACACCCCCTACCTGTATAGCGATCGCTGGCGGATTTTTAACGTAGAGTTTTCTGTCGAGCAACAGAGTTGCAGCTTATATAATCACCGGCTAAGTTTAATATTGAAAAATTTTCTTTTGCCAACTTCCACTCCTCCTCTAAATTACCAGTTTCTCTTACTCTCACCTCGTCATATGCCATTTTCAACCTTTCCTGATATTTACTTTTTACCCCAGGTTTTATTAGCTCTTCAACCCTCACTAGCTCCCTTTTACATCCACCTACTCTATTCCCCCACTCTTTTGCTACAACCAATTTTCCTTCCACCAAAAAATGATCAGACATACCGTTAGCCATACCCCTAAACACGTGCACGTCTTTCAATCTTCCAAACATTAATAATAATAATAATATTGTTGTTATCATTATTACTATCTAAGCTACAACCCTAGTTGGAAAAACAGGATGCCATAAGCCCAAAGACTCTCATGAGATGGAGAGTTCTTTGAGCCCCAGGGGCATTGCTTTACTTCATACCAAATCTCTTTGGCCTATATACTAACCTAACGGCTGTCCAATTTCTTTACCCTCAATCAAATTTTCACCATTCGTTTATGGAAAAAAATACTCCAGGTCAGCCCTACTGCAGCCTACATATTCTTTAAACCATTCTATAAAGAACAAAATAAGTTCTTCCAGATAGGAAAATCTCGTACAGAAATTTGCCATCACGCACTTCAATATCCATGAAACCTAAAGACCCATTTTTAGACTAAGTATTCTGCTTCTCAGGCAAAATATTACTGGTAAAGTTGATAGTTTCATATCTCAAACATGAAATGTTTTCCTAACTTGGGTGCTAAATTCTAGCAAAACAAAAGGCTATAGTCATACTGTATTTTCGATGGACACTTAGACTCCCAATTTACAAATAAACTACGAACACATTTACAAAACTGCACTGTACAGCCACAAAATTTTCTTTTGCTAACTTCCACTCCTCCTCTAAATTACCAGTTTCTCTTACTCTCACCTCGTCATATGCCATTTTCAACCTTTCCTGATATTTACTTTTTACCCCAGGTTTTATTAGCTCTTCAACCCTCACTAGCTCCCTTTTACATCCACCTACTCTATTCCCCCACTCTTTTGCTACAACCAATTTTCCTTCCACCAAAAAATGATCAGACATACCGTTAGCCATACCCCTAAACACGTGCACGTCTTTCAATCTTCCAAACATTAATAATAATAATAATATTGTTGTTATCATTATTACTATCTAAGCTACAAGCCTAGTTGGAAAAACAGGATGCCATAAGCCCAAAGACTCTCATGAGATGGAGAGTTCTTTGAGCCCCAGGGGCATTGCTTTACTTCATACCAAATCTCTTTGGCCTATATACTAACCTAACGGCTGTCCAATTTCTTTACCCTCAATCAAATTTTCACCATTCGTTTATGGAAAAAAATACTCCAGGTCAGCCCTACTGCAGCCTACATATTCTTTAAACCATTCTATAAAGAACAAAATAAGTTCTTCCAGATAGGAAAATCTCGTACAGAAATTTGCCATCACGCACTTCAATATTCATGAAACCTAAAGACCCATTTTTAGACTAAGTATTCTGCTTCTCAGGCAAAATATTACTGGTAAAGTTGATGGTTTCATATCTCAAACATGAAATGTTTTCCTAACTTGGGTGCTAAATTCTAGCAAAGCAAAAGGCTCTAGTCATACTGTATTTTTGATGGACACAGACTCCCAATTTACAATACTACGAGCACATTTACAAAACTGCACTGTACAGCTACAAAACACTGTTTGAGATTTCTTTTAACCCTTTTACCCCCAGGCTATTTGGAAATTTCCAACCCTTAACCCCCAAGGGGTTATTTTTTTCCCAGCACATTTTGCAGTATATTTTTTTTTAATTGCTCTAACAGCCTTAATTTTTGTCATAGAGAGGTCAGGTTGGTCTCATTCTCTTGGAAAATGCCTGAATTTTCTCAAAAAAATTATCAAAAATATGAAAAAAAAAATTTTATAGCATTTTTTGCAAGGACGTACCGGTACGTCCATGGAGGTAAAGGGATGGCTTTTGTGAAACGTACCAGTACGTCCTTTGGGGGTAAAAGGGATAATATAGGAAAGGTATTAACAAATTAAATATACCTACATTGCGTAAGGACTCCTTCTTGAAGCGAGACTTCCATCATGTCTTCCATTGCGTGTAGTGACTAAGCTGTTTGTGGATGGACAAAACACTGCCTTCTTTGCTTCTAAATACTCCTTAAAAGCAGAGCGAGCTGAAAAAAAAATATAACAGGGTAAGCAAATATGCTGTTTAGGACTTTGATGAAGTTCAAATCTGATTAGACTTCTTTTATCAATGGATTTAAATCTAAATTAATAAAATCAGAAATATTTAAAATAATTGCATTTTTCCTACCTATAAAAACCAGAGTCTTTAGATAGAGTATGCTTTCAGATTAGCTGTTGAAATTCATAGCGAGGTGTCGGTAGTTACTGAAGGATTGCAGGGACGCCCCACCCCTTAGCCGGTACACTGAATAACTGCTGATCTTCGCCTAGAACTTGCCGGGTGGTTGAGGCGAGCAAGTGAGGTGGTGAGCAATCGAAAATGGGCTAGATGGCGCGGGAATCCTAGCAGGTGAGGTAGCACTCCCGCAGGTGTGAGCAATTGAGGGTATGTGATGGGGTGATATTGCAGATGTTTGAGTGCGATGGCACTCCTTTAAGGACAGACAATCACGAGCAGGTGAGGTGGGGCTCAATTAGAGGTGCATGATCCGATGCGTTGGCACTCAAGTAGGAGCACTCGACTGTGAAGAGATGAGAGGAAACTGCCTTATGAGTGCACAATTGCGAACAGCAAAAGTGGTGAGGAAACTGACTCATGAGTGCACAATTGCGAACAGCAAAAGTGGTGAGGAAACTGACTCATGAGTGCACAATTGCGAACAGCAAAATTGGTGAGGAAACTGCCTTATGAGTGCACAATTGCGAACAGCAAAAGTGGTGAGGAAACTGCCTTATGAGTGCACAATTGCGAACAGCAAAAGTGGTGAGGAAACTGCCTTATGAGTGCACAATTGCGAACAGCAAAAGTGGTGAGGAAACTGACTCATGAGTGCACAATTGCGAACAGCAAAAGTGGTGAGGAAACTGACTCATGAGTGCACAATTGCGAACAGCAAAAGTGGTGAGGAAACTGACTTATGAGTGCACAACTGCAAACAGCAAAAGTGGTGAGGAAACTGCCTTATGAGTGCACAATTGCGAACAGCAAAAGTGGTGAGGAAACTGCCTTATGAGTGCACAATTGCAAACAGCAAAAGTGGTGAGGAAACTGACTTATGAGTGCACAACTGCGAACAGCAAAAGTGGTGAGGAAACTGACTCATGAGTGCACAATTGCGAACAGCAAAAGTGGTGAGGAAACTGACTTATGAGTGCACAATTGCGAACAGCAAAAGTGGTGAGGAAACTGACTTATGAGTGCACAACTGCGAACAGCAAAAGTGGTGAGGAAACTGACTTATGAGTGCACAATTGCGAACAGCAAAAGTGGTGAGGAAACTGACTCATGAGTGCACAATTGCGAACAGCAAAAGTGGTGAGGAAACTGACTTATGAGTGCACAATTGCGAACAGCAAAAGTGGTGAGGAAACTGACTTATGAGTGCACAATTGCGAACAGCAAAAGTGGTGAGGAAACTGACTCATGAGTGCACAATTGTGAACAGCAAAAGTGGTGAGGAAACTGACTTATGAGTGCACAACTGCGAACAGCAAAAGTGGTGAGGAAACTGACTTATGAGTGCACAATTGCGAACAGCAAAGGCGGTGCTTCTGTGTAAGTGAGCGATTGCAAACAGATCGGATACTGTGGGCTCTTGGGAACTGGCCTTCAGAGACCCTAATTCCCCAGTCCTGACTATCAAGTCTCTCAGAGAGAAGGAAATCGCATTCTTGTATAATGGTTTTAAAGGTAGCCGAGAGACAAAACAAATTGACGAGGACAACCAGGAATATCGGCTTACCCGAGCAAGTATACTGAAAGGGCTCTCCCTGGGCAGAGTAACAACTCATCTTCCAGATTACCAACAAAGTTTAACGGCGATTTCAATGGAAAAGACCTTAGAAGAGTGTGTGACATTGACTCTACCTTACCCAAAAACTCTGGAAGATACAACAAAGTCAAATCCCGGCCAGAACTGGCTACCTAACACAAAATAGCTTGAATTTTACCCACCCTCTTGGCCATAGCTAAGAAGACTAAGAGGGTCTTGGACAAGAACGTTCTAATAGGCACCATCACCTTATAAACGTTTCCCAGATGGGGGGACAACTGTGCTCTCGAACGGGCAATAGAGAAGGATCGTATAAGTTCTCAAAGAATATGAGAGGTAGACATCTCAGGAAGTTTTGCCTTGATGACATAAGAAAGCATCAAGCAACCTTTGATGCATGGGTGAGACAAAACTCTATCTCTGAGAAGGTAGCCCAAGAAATCAGCAATTTTAGTCAAGAAAGATCTAGAGGAGGAATGACGTTTTGTCTGGCCCGAGCAGCTAATAACTGTTCATTTGGCTTGATTAACTTGACACATAGAACATCGCCTAACTAGGGATAATTAACTCGAGATTCAGACGAAAAGCCTTCCTGTCTGGAGGACCTCCTGAAAGTCTCCGGCCATGAAGCTGAAGCCTGTGGAGTCCCTGATGGAGAAGATGAAAATTGAGTTCGTTTTTTTGGTAGATCTGGTCTCTGGTAACCCATCGTTCTCTGGCCAAAAGGGACCGATGAGGGTCAAGACAGGATATAGGGTTTCCTCCCTTCGCTGAAAACTGACTTGAGGAGAGCAAACGGAGGAAATGTGCATGTCTGAAGGCCCTCCAAACCTTGCGACGTGGCAGCTGTCCCCGCACTCTGGGGATCCTAAAACAGAAAAAGACTGGGCAATGCAAGTTCAGAGTGGCAAACAGATAATTCATGACTGGCATAAAAACTGCTCAGCATAATGTACCTCAAAACCTCCAAAAATGATCTCATACAACTGATTATTGGAATATCAAAATTACATAAAACTTTCTTGTCGTATTTAAACTAGTGCAACTCTTTCTCATGTCTTATCCTTTTCTTAATACTCGTCATATGACTCTGAATGCTGCGGGTTCAGATGCTCTCAATTTTTATCAAAAGGAAAAAGATTTCCAGTCGTCATACCCAGGGCAAACTTCCTTAGGCAGGCCAACCCACATCGCAACATAATCCTGTGATTTCTCTTTTCGAGGATTTGTTGCGGCCCAATGCCAGAAACTGATTACATTTTAATGATTATGATGGTAACAATTAAAATAAATTCAAGTATACCACAGTAATACAACTGTATATATTCAAGGTAGTGTAATCATTACATCTCCCCAAACCTATGGTCGTAGCTAGAAAACTCTAAAAATGCAAAGTGTCTCGCAAATATGTCCATTTGTATTCATACTTTACTGTCCAGACATCAGTAACGAGAGAAGGAAAATAAAAGAACTGCAGCAACCATACGAAGAGGAAAAGAAGATAATAGGAAATGTTCTGTTTATGGAAGAAAAAATAGAAAAAAGAAAAGAAAGGGATTTTGACGGAGGAAAAATCTATTTCTGGGCGAGGAACCTATGTCGCCCAGTGAAATGCTCCTTAGAGCACAATTTCTAAGGCATGAATACTGCTAAATATACCAGAGAAAAAAGATGAATGGAATGCTAGGAATAAACCCAGCTCGCTCACTCTAAATGAGTGTCGGTATAGTAACTGGGGCGTGTAAGAACCACGACCATAGGTCCCTCACCAGTTAGACCTCTCCTTCTTCTTTAGTTTAACTAAAATAAAGAAGAAAACTAAAGAGGTGCCGATGAAAAGGCGATCCCTCCATCCGCCAATTGAACTGAACTGTGCCAAGAGCAGGATCATACAATGTTTTTCCCAAATACACTGTCTCGTAAGCAATAGCTGTACATATTTTAACGGGTGACTCCAGCACAAGAGCAAACACAATTAGCAATGGGCATTAAATACACAAAGCGTAGTTTAGAACATAATCTTATCCGATTTGCACACTATTGCCCGGTCAAATTATTGCAAGCTTTTGCTAAATTTTGATCAACTTGTACTTCGTAAATCTCTTTATTCCGTTAATAATAGTGACTCTCGACTGACTCACTCGATAATGAGACTTCAGTCTAGTCTAGCCTTTCATACTCAAAGAGGCCAAAAACTTCTAAATTACCAAGAGTGGCTTCGAAAAGCATATGAAATGCAAAATAGGCATTAAATTTGCATTGGTTCTAGTCTGAAAGACTATTAGAATATACCTAATATGTTTTATCGCATGTTTTGCCAAAATGCTACTTCATTAGACTCCTTTCAATAGGTCAATCAATATTTGGAGAAACAGGAGGCCTATCATCTTTGGAAGGGTAACAGATCAGATTTGACCTGGAACAACTATACTCAGCTTCGAGCTTTTGCTCAGAGAGTTTATGCCTCAACTGAAAAGGAGTACAATTTAACCATAAAAGAAACACTTTCTGGTACAACTCAGGAACATAAATGGTGGTCTACCCTTAAATCTGCACTCTTTGGTGTAGATGCAACAGTTCCTCCTTTACTTAAACCAGATGGCTCAGTCACTCACTGTCCAAAGGAAAAGGCAACCCTTTTGGCTGATGTTTTTGACAGTAAACAGAGTAATGAAAAACTTGAACTTCCTCATTCCTGTTTTCCTGAGGCTAAACTAACTAGTTTAGCTTTTCGATCTCGTGAGATTAAAGCTCTGTTGATGGACCTTGATGCTTATGGAGGTGTAGACCCAAATGGTATTTTTCCTTTGTTTTTTATAAAGACAGCAGATTTCTTAGCTCCAAAGTTATCTGTTATTTTGCGCAAGTTAGCAAGAAGAGGAGCTTTTAGCACTAGTTGGAGAATTGGTAATGTTACTCCTCTATGTAAATGTGTTTGTGGTAGCTCAAGTCCCACTGATTACCGGCCAATTTCCATAACTCCCATATTATCTAAAGTTTTTGAACGTCTTCTGGCAAAACGTCTTAATAGGTTTGCTGAAGGTAATCATCTACTCCCTAGTTTGCAATTTGGTTTTCGTAAAGGCCTTGGAGCGTGTGATGCCCTTCTTACAATCTCCAATGCTGTACAGAAATCCCTTGATTGTGGTTGGGAAGTTCGTATGATTGGCCTTGATTTTAGTGCTGCCTTTGACCGTGTTAATCATGAGGCCCTTGTTTTCAAACTGAAACAGTTGGCAGTGGGTGGGTCGTTTCTTAGCATTATTATTGATTTTTTAAGTAATAGATCTCAAAGAGTTGTTGTTGATGGGCACCATAGTGATTATAGAAATATGATATCCGGTGTTCCACAGGGTAGTGTTCTTGGCCCATTACTTTTCATACTATATACACATGACATGTGGTTTGGCCTAGAAAACAAGCTTGTTGCATATGCAGATGATGCTACTCTCTTTGCATCAATTCCATCCCCTGAATGTAGATCTAGGGTTGGAGAATCCCTTAATAGAGATTTAGCTAGAATTAGTGCATGGTGCAAATTATGGGGTATGAAGTTGAATCCTAACAAAACTCAAAGTATGATTGTAAGTAGGTCAAGGACGGTGGCTCCTCAACATCCGGATCTCAGTATTGATAATGTTTCTTTAAATATGTATGACTCTTTCAAAATTTTAGGTGTGATTCTCGACAGTAAATTTACTTTTGAGAAACATATAAGGTCTGTGTCTTCTTCAATTGCACAAAAAATAGGCTTATTGAGAAAGTCTTTCAAGATTTTCGGTGATCAATCTATTCTGAAGAAGTGTTTTAATTCTTTCATTCTACCTTGTTTTGAGTATTGTTCTCCTGTCTGGTCTTCAGCTGCTGATTCTCATCTTAATTTGTTGGACAGAAACTTACGGTCTATTAAATTTCTTATTCCTGATCTAGATATTAATCTCTGGCACCGTCGTTCAATTAGTTCATTATGCATGTTGCATAAGATTTTTCATAACTCTGACCATCCTTTACATTCAGATCTCCCTGGACAATTCTATCCTGTTCGTAATACTAGGCAGGCAGTTAATTCTAATAGCCGGGCCTTTTCCATCACGAAGCTCAATACTACGCAGTTCTCTAGAAGTTTTATTCCAACTGTTACCAATCGGGTGGTTGAATCAGTAGAACTTCAAAAGTTCAAAGTTGGAGCAAATGCTTTTTTGTTGACCAGGCGGACATGAGTCTTTTATAGTTTATTTATGTCATATTTGTTTTTGATGTTGTTAATAGTTTATATATGACATGTCTGTTTTGACGTTGTTACTGTTTTTAGAATGATTTATTGTTAATTTGTTCTCTTCATTTATTTATTTCCTTATTTCCTTTCCTCACTGGGCTATTTTTCCCTGTTGGAGCCCCTGGGCTTATAGCATCTTGCTTTTCCAACTAGGGTTGTAGCTTGGATAGTAATAATAATAATAATAATAATAATTGGATAAAATTATAGTTACTGTACAGACAGAACAACACTTTGAACAGAAAAAAATAATTTTCCTTGTAGAAAATAACGTGCTTTCACTGAATTTGACCTTCATTTCAACAGCAAATAAACCTAAAACCCGTTAGAATGTCTAATAACAGGGATATTTTATAGAAATCTAATGGTTTTTGCTTCGCCTTGCGCTCACAGAAAAAGAAAAACATCAAGCTCCTATGTACTGGCAAACGGTAAATGCTGAGCTGCGCACGTTAACCACCTTGATTATTATTGACGAGATAATTAAGTGTCATTTTCAGAGAAAATTAACATTTTTTCATAGGCAACACCTGTTTTATGGTACAAAAAGCTTTCTTTTGTCTGACCATAACTATGATAAAAGGTAATTTTTATTATTATGCTGAGAACAGACCTAGGATGATTTTGTATTGGAGAACGGTAAATTTAATTGTATTTCCAGATATAAAAAGACATGACCTAAACCCCATCGTAAACTCAGCTACGTCAACGTGTCCTTACGGCTGCAAATCCCAGTAAACTCTCCTAGGATTAGTTGGTGGGTGCGTCCACTTTTCTACAAACTATCCAAATTCTTTGAATTATATACTATTAAAATAACTTTCTTTATAAATAACAATCAATTACGGTAAAATAACATATAAGAAAATATCCCACAGAATTTAATAAAAACTTTATAATACTTTTGCGTAAATTTGTTATGGTACAGACTAGCCTACCTCGTGCATTCAAAGTCTGCCTTATCTGGTAGGCTACCCATTGACCTGCATTGCCTACCTCGTGCATTCAAAGTCTGCCTTACCTGGTAGGCTACCCGTATGACTTGCATTGCCTACCTCGTGCATTCAAAGTCTGCCTTACCTGGTAGGCTACCCGTATGACCTGCATTGCCTACCTCGTGCATTCAAAGCCTGCCTTACCTGGTAGGCTACCCGTATGACCTGCATTGCCTACCTCGTGCATTCAAAGCCTGCCTTACCTGGTAGGCTACCCGTATGACCTGCATTGCCTACCTCGTGCATTCAAAGCCTGCCTTACCTGGTAGGCTACCAATGACCTGCATTGCCTACCTAATGCAAAGTCTGCCTTACCTGGTAGGCTACCGTATGACCAGTATTGCCTACCTTAAGCATTCAAAGTCTGCCTTACCTGGTAGGCTACCCATTGACCTGCATTGCTTACCTCGTGCATTCAAAGTCTGCCTTACCTGGTAGGCTACCAATGACCTGCATTGCCTACCTAATGCAAAGTCTGCCTTACCTGGTAGGCTACCGTATGACCAGTATTGCCTACCTTAAGCATTCAAAGTCTGCCTTACCTGGTAGGCTACCCATTGACCTGCATTGCCTACCTCGTGCATTCAAAGTCTGCCTTACCTGGTAGGCTACCCATTGACCTGCATTGCCTACCTCGTGCATTCAAAGTCTGCCTTACCTGGTAGGCTACCCATTGACCTGCATTGCCTACCTCGTGCATTCAAAGTCTGCCTTACCTGGTAGGCTACCCATTGACCTGCATTGCTTACCTCGTGCATTCAAAGTCTGCCTTGCCTGGTAGGCTACCAAAGACCTGTATTGCCTACCTCATGCATTCAAATTCTGCCTTACCGGTATTATTGTAGTGTTTTACAGGGCAATGTAACCTAGGAAAAAAAAAACTACTTTTACTTATAGAAAAAATTACGCTCTCTTCGAAAATGGCACTCGTTCCCGTCGCAAATGAATAATTTCAGAAATATATATATATCTATATCCTACGATAATGGGGGTTCGAAATCACACCCTGTAATACAATACAAATTTACCAATAGCAATGACTCCTTCAGGGCGATGAGTTGACCTGTAACTTCTGTAACTTAAGGTATGCCATGCAAATTGATGGTTATTACTCGTTAAAATGTCTATTTTGTGATTAGAACTTTATGAGCTTTTCAGGTTTTGAAAAGAAAAACCAAAATAATTGGGGATATACAAATTACGATAAGTACACTCAAGTCTATGTACCCCTATTATATACACAGGGAATGCATTAATAGTAGTAACGTATACATACCATAGGGTAATGTTCAACAACTTTTTGCATCTAACATTTTATATGACAAAATGTCTAAATATAAAAGATGTCAAAGAACTTCGTTTCTTCAAATCTTAAGATACATACTAGTAGTAGCACTCGAGATAACGTATACCTATGTACAGGCTCTCCTTTCTTTGCGATGGATTATTTCAAAGATTATTTTATCTGCAAAATATAACTAAAATTGTTTAATACTTGGAAATTGAATGTAAAATCAGCTCTAAAAACGTACTAAACTAAGAAAAACTACTAGATATATTTAGAAATCCTACAAATACGTATGAAATGTATCGATTTAAAATATTTGCATATTATCAATAATTCCTGCTGGAAAATTTAATACCAAGTCTAGCCAGTAGACAAATGATATTATATCAAAGATTTCACTTCCCAAATAATTATATAAAACAGTAGCTCTTATCATATGTTAATGTGTAAATTAATTTCTTCAGCAGAAACAAGACAATGGATGACCTTTGGTTTTTTGGAAAAGCTGGATAACTATATTTTACATTGTTTCTGTTTTTTATATTAACTAAGAATAATTGGCTTATATCTCAACTATTTATACACACACAGTTTACCATATGTTCAATACTCACCAGGTTATCCAAAAAAATATCTAAGAGAATTGCTACATATAGTGTCGGCAGAGAATATATATTATTATTATCATTATTACTTGCTAAGCTACTACCCTCGTTGGAAAAGTAAGATGCTATAAGCCCAGGGGCCCTAACAGGGAAAATAGCCCAGTAAGGAGAGGAAATGAGGAAAAATAAAATATTTTAAGAACAGTAACATTTAGATATTTCCTATATAAACTATGAAAACTTTAACAAAACAAGAGAAAGAGAAATGAGATAGAATAGTGTGCCCGAGTGTACCCTCAAGCAAGAGAACTCTAACTCAAGACAGTGGAAGGTCATGGTACAGAGGCTATGGCACTACCCAAGGCTAGAGAACAAATGGTTTGATTTTGGAGTGTCCTTCTCCTAGAAGAGCTGCTTACTATAGCTAAAGAGTCTCTTCTACCCTTGCCAAGAGAAAAGTAGCCACTG
Source organism: Palaemon carinicauda (assembly GCF_036898095.1). Taxonomy (NCBI): domain Eukaryota; kingdom Metazoa; phylum Arthropoda; class Malacostraca; order Decapoda; family Palaemonidae; genus Palaemon; species Palaemon carinicauda. Next base: position 108,405 of record NW_027171805.1, on the reverse strand, counting down.
GGAGGATGGCTTTAAATGATTGGAGCTAAGATATGTTTAATGTAAATTATAGATTTCATATATGCGACACCAAGACTAAACAAGTTCTCACTGGACATACGAAAGACTGAAGATATTAAGCCTTTCAAGTTTCGTCAATTTCAACATTTTATAGCTTACAAAGTCTGTAATTGTTCGAACAATATGATAATACAAAAGAAATTAGAAAATATTCTTCTCAGGTTTGAAATATATTACGTGAATTTGCTTGTTTGTTAACAGCAGCCCATAAACTAGAGGAACCTTCTCGCATTATGCATTTATACCGGGAAATATCTGCTGTCTCATTGGCTGGTTGTCTGTGACGTCAGACCCTCGTATTTATGAATGAAGGTTACGTAGAAGGCCTAAGAGTGAAAAACCTATACGTATTTCAGATTAACTAGAGCTTTAGAAAATAAATTTTACAAAAAATAGTCTTAATAATACTATTAATTATAAAATAAAATAAATAAAGAATCTTATTAAAGGCCGTAATTTAGATAAATAAGTTGTATTCGAAGGAATAATTGACTAATTTTCTGGCTACGATGATATATGTGTGTGTGTTCGTTTGTGCGCAAAGCCAAAGAAAACCCTATACGTATTTTAAATTAATTAGAGCTTAAAAAAATAAATTTTACAAAAATTAATCTTAGTAAAGCTATTAATTGTAAAATAAAATAAATAATGAATCTAATTAAAGACCATAAGTTAGACAGATAAGTCATGTTCGAAGGAAAAATTGACTAACTTTATGGCTACGATGTTTCATGCGTGCGTTCGTTTGTGCGTGAAAGAAGGTGATAACCAATCACAGCTGAGGAAGATGTAGCCAATCAGAAGACTGGAATGTACCATCAAGAGTAACGAGAGCTTATGGGTTGCTGTTGGAGAATCCTGCCCAATTACCCGTAAATTTACATTAAAACGCTTATGAAAACAAAATAGGATGAAAAAAAACGTTATTAGCTACAGCGTTTGCGCAAAATGGATCCCGTGAAGCCGATTTTTTCGTCAACAGCAGCTCATAAGTCAGAGGAACCCTCTCGTCTTATGCATTTTTAGCGGGAAATATATGTCGTCTCATTGGCCGAGACGTCCTCTGCTGTGATTGGTGGTAGTATGTGACGTCAGGCAATAGTATTTTATGAATGAATTAGACTCTGTAAGAGTGAAATATCTATACATATTGCAGATGAATTAGTTATGTTAAATTATAGTTTATAGTAAAAATTAACTTTTAATATAATAAATTTATGAATAAAATAGATAATAAATCTTGTTCGAATGCTTAAGCTGAATAAATACGTCTTGTTAGAAGAAATAATTAACTAGGTTTTGGCTACGATGTTTAACACGAGGTATGAATTTGTAAACAAATGTAACAAGCCAATCAGAGGGCTGGAATATCCCGCCAAGAGGGAGTTCCTACGATCTATGAGCTGTTGTTCGAGAAACCAGTTAATTATTACATTAAAAGTTCAAACGCTTTGACACTATTCTCTCTCTCGCCAAAAACATCCCATAAACCAGAGGAACCATCTCGCCTTATGTATATTTAGCGGGAAATATCTGTTGTCTCGTTGACGGATTCGTCCTCTGCTGTGATTGGTGGTTGCATGTGACGTCATACAATTGTATTTTTATGAATGAAATTACGTGTCAGGCCTAGGGGGAAATACCTATATAGGTATACATGTTGTTGAGCTACTGGTAACCATGCTGAATTGGCCTAAGGGACTGTGCTTTAAGATTTTATATATGATAAAAAAGAGACAAAAACTAAAGAAAAACCAACTTGATTTGTATTTGAAGAGACTATTTATATGTTTAAATACTTTATAGAAAACAATGTTTATCTTTTAAAAACTCCCAAATCATCACAAAACTTGAAAACTGAAAAACTATTCTAATAGAGCAAAGTAATGACTTAAACCAAGTGCTGGGAGAGCAAATTACGAAAATACTTTTAGAGAATAAAGTTAAACCTTTATAGTTACAGATTCAGTTTATCTACTTTAACAAATACTAACTATCAAAGATTAAACTATAACAAAGAATAACAAAGTATAAACAACAACAGTTCAATAAAATTACATGGTAATTTCATGAAAGCCCATATTAGGGAACAAAAGGGATAAATGTTTAAGAATACTTTTAACACATCCCTCCATGAGGAGACAGAACATTGTAGATCCAAATAAACTGTTAGATTAGATTTTTGTGTACAGAAGCAAGTCAAAATCTGGAAGCATGTCAGCAATGAGGTTTAATATTACCTTTGATAAGCAATATCCCTAGGTTATATTGCTGCAGGACCAAAAGGCTCAAGAGTTAATCTAATTTTTTTAATTTACTTACAAAAGACAATGGTTTACAGTCAGAAAAAAACTTAAAAAAACGAGATTGATTTGTCTAAACTTTATTTACAAGAGACAAAGATGATTTATATAAGAATCAAATTTTTCAAGAGCACGAAGGAGAGCCCAAGCCGCCTCTTCCACTGTAATCTAGGAACTGAGGCTTCAGTTTACTCGTATATATAATCTGGGGTCGTAAATCAAGTCATCAGTCTGCATCAAAGCTGCTCCTACAGCCGCATCACTATCTTCTACTTTGAGATAAACAGCTTGTCTGATTCAGATAGCCTTCAACATAGAGGGCTATTTTAATAGCTGGAAATGCACGTTGACAATCTTCTGCCCACTATAGTCATTTTAATAGCTGGAAATGCACGTTGACAATCTTCTGTCCACTATAGTCATTTTGAATAGCTGGAAATGCACGTTGACAATCTTCTGCCCACTATAGTCATTTGAATAGCTGGAAATGCACGTTGACAATCTTCTGCCCACTATAGTCATTTTAATAGCTGGAAATGCACGTTGACAATCTTCTGCCCACTATAGTCATTTTAATAGCTGGAAATGCACGTTGACAATCTTCTGCCCACTATAGTCATTTTAATAGCTGGAAATGCACGTTGACAATCTTCTGCCCACTATAGTCATTTTAATAGCTGGAAATGCACGTTGACAATCTTCTGTCCACTATAGTCATTTTAATAGCTGGAAATGCACGTTGACAATCTTCTGTCCACTATAGTCATTTTAATAGCTGGAAATGCACGTTGACAATCTTCTGTCCACTAAAGTCATTTTAATAGCTGGAAATGCACGTTGACAATCTTCTGTCCACTATAGTCATTTTAATAGCTGGAAATGCACGTTGACAATCTTCTGTCCACTATAGTCATTTTAATAGCTGGAAATGCACGTTGACAATCTTCTGTCCACTATAGTAATTTTAATAGCTGGAAATGCACGTTGACAATCTTCTGCCTACTATAGTCATTTTAATAGCTGGAAATGCACGTTTACAATC